>NW_027464744.1:300000-400000 GCF_043290135.1 Rhipicephalus microplus | reverse complement strand
TAGAAACTCCACTACTTGAAACTCCTCAACTAGACACTCCACAACTAAAAACTCTTCAACTAGAAACTCCTAAACTAGAGACTCCACAACTAGAGAATCTACAACTAGAGACTTCAAACTAGAAACTCAACAACTAGAAACTCCACAACTAAAAACTCAAGAAGTAGAAACTCCACAGCATGAGACTCCGCAACTTGAAACTCCACAACTAGAAACTCCGCAACTAGAAACTCTACAACTAGGAACTCCGCAAATAGAAACTCATCAACAAGAAACTCCACAACTCGAAACTCCACTACTAGATACTCCACAACTAGATACTCGACAACTAGAAACTCCACATCTAGAGACTGCACAACTGGAAACTCCACAACTACAGACTCTGCAACTAGAAACTTCACAACTAGAGACTCCGCAACTCCACAACTAGAAACTCCACAACTGAAAAATCCACAACTAGATACTCCACAACTAGAAAATCCACAACTAGAAACTCCACAACTATAGACTCAACAACTTGAAACTCCACAAGTTTAAACTCCACAACTTAAGACTCCACAACTAGAAACTTCACAACTGGAAACTCCGCAACTAAAAACTCCGCAACTAGAAACTCCGCAATAGGAGACTCTACAACTAGAATCTCCACAACTAGAAACTCCAAAACTAGAAACTCCACAACTAGAAAATCCACAACCAGAGACTCTGCAATTCCACAACTAGAAACTCCACAACTGGAAACTCCACAACTAGATACTCCGCAACCAGAAACTCCACAACTAGAGACTCCACAACTTGAAACTCCACAACTAGAAACTCCACAACTTGAAACCTCACAACCTTAAGTTACGCAACTAGAAAATCCACAGCTAGAGATTCTGTAACTAGAAACTACACAACTAGAAACTCCACAACTCAAAACTCCACAACTAGAAACTCCAAAACTCGAAACTCCACAACTCGAAACTCCACAACTGAAAACTCCACAACTAGACACTCCACAACTAAAAACTCTTCAACTAGAAACTCCTAAACTAGAGACTCCACAACTAGAAACTCCACAACCAGAAACTCCACAACTAGAAACTCCACAACTAAAAACTCCGCAACTAGAGACTCACCAACTAGAAACTCCGCAACTAGAAACTCCACAACTACAAACTCCACAAATACAGACTCGTTAACTAGAAATTCTATATCTAGAAACTCCACAACTAAAAACTGCAAAACTAGAGACTTCTCAACTAGAAACTCAACAACTAGAAACTCCACAACTAAAAACTCCACAACTGGAAACTCCACAACTTGAGACTCCGCAACTTGAAACTTCACAACTGGAAACTCCACAACTAGATACTCCACAACTGGAAACTCCACAACTAGAAACTACACAGCTAGACGCCACAACTTGAAACTCCACAACTAGAGACTCCGCCACTAGAAACTCCACAACTAGAGACTTCGCAACTCCACAACTAGAAACTCCACAACTAGAACCTCCACAACTAGAAACTACACAACTTGAAACCTCACAACCTTAAGTTACGCAACTAGAAAATCCACAGCTAGAGATTCCGCAACTAGAAACTCTAGAACTAGAAACTCCACAACTCAAAACTCCACAACTAGAAACTCCAAAACTCGAAACTCCACAACTAGAAACTCCACAACTGGAAACTCCACAACTAGACACTCCACAACTAAAAACTCTTCAACTAGAAACTCCTAAACTAGAGACTCCACAACTAGAGAATCTACAACTAGAGACTTCAAACTAGGAACTCAACAACTAGAAACTTCAAAACTCGAAACTCTACTAGAAACTACACAACTGGAAACTCCACAACTAGACACTCCACAACTAGAAACTCCGCAACTAGAGACTCTGCAACTATGGAACTCCGCAACTAGAAACTCCGCAACAATAAATTCCACAGCTAGAAACACCACAAACAGACACTCCGCAACTAGATACTCCACAACTTGAGACGCCGAAACTAGAAACTCCACAACTTGAAACTTCACAACTAGAAACTCCACAACTAGAAACTCTGCAACTAGAAACTCTGCAGCTAGAACCTCCACAACCAGAAACTCCACAACTAGAAACTCCGCAACTAGAAACTCCGCAACTTGAAACTCAAGAACTAGAAACTCTACAACTAGAAACTCTGCAACTAGAGACTCCACAGCTAGAAACTCCACAACTACAAACTCTACAAATAGAGACTCGGCTACAAGAAATTTCATGTCTAGAAAGTCCACAACCAGAAACTACACAACTGGAAACTCCACAACTAGAAACTCCACAACTAGAAACTCCACAACTAGAGATTCCGCAACTAGAAACTCCATAACCAGAGACTCTGCAACTAGAAACTCCGCAGCTAGAAACTCCACAAATAGAAACTCCGCAACTTGAAACTCCACAACTAGATACTCCACAACTGGAAACTCCACAACTAGATACTTCACAACTGGAAACTCCACAACTAGATACTCCACAACTGGAAACTCCACAACCAGAAACTCCACAACTAGAGACTACAAAACTCGAAACTCCACAACTAGAAAATCCACAACCAGAGACTGCTATTCCACAACTAGAAACTCCACATTGTGAAACTCGAGAACTAGATACTCCGAAACTAGAAACTCCACAACTAGAGACTCCACAACTTGAAACTCCCCAACTAGAAACTCCACAACTAGAAACTCTGCAACTAGAGACTCCACAACTAGAAACTCCACAACTAAAACTCTACAGATAGACACTCGGCTACAAGAAATTTCATGTCTAGAAAGTCCACAACCAGAAACTCCACAACTGGAAACTCCACAACTAGAAACTCCGCAGCTAGAAACTACACAACTAGAGACTCCACAACTAGAAACTCCACAACTACAAACTCCACAACTTGAAACCTCACAACCTTAAGTTACGCAACTAGAAAATCCACAGCTAGAGATTCCGCAACTAGAAACTACACAACTAGAAACTCCGCAACTAGAAACTACGCAGCTAGAAACTACACAGCTAGAGACTCCACAACTAGAAACTCCACGACTAGAAACTCCAAAACTAGACACTCCACAACTAAAAACTCTTCAATTAGAAACTCCTAAACTAGAGACTCCACAACTAGGGAATCTATAACTAGAGACTTCAAACTAGAAACTCAACAACTAGAAACTCCACATCTAAAAACTCAACAAGTAGAAACTCCACAGCATGAGACTCTGCAACTTGAAACTCCACAACTAGAAACTCCGCAAGTAGAAACTCTACAACTAGGAACTCCGCAACTAGAAACTCCACAACTAGAAACTCCACAACTCGAAACTCCACTACTAGATACTCCACAACTGGATACTCGACCACTTGAAACTCCACATCTAGAGACTCCACAACTGGAAACTCCACAACTAGAGACTCTGCAACTAGAAACTTCACAACTAGAGACTCCGCAACTCCACAACTAGAAACTCCACAACTAGAAACTCCAAAACTAGAAACTCCACAACTAGAAACTTCACAACTAGAAACTCCGCAACTAGAGACTCCACCACTAGAAACTCCACAACTAGAAACTCCACAACCAGAAACTCCACAACTAGAAACTCCACAACTAAAAACTCCGCAACTAGAGACTCACCAACTAGAAACTCCACAACTAGAAGCTCCACAACTACAAACTCCACAAATACAGACTCGGCAACTAGAAATTCCATATCTGGAAACTCCACAACTAAAAACTGCAAAACTAGAGACTTCTCAACTAGAAACTCAACAACTAGAAACTCCACAACTAGAGACTCCGCAACTCCACAATTAGAAACTCCACAACTGGAAACTCCACAACTAGATACTCCGCAACTGGAAACTCCACAACTAGAGACTCCACAACTTGAAACTCCACAACTTTAAACTCCACAACTTGAGACTCCACAACTAGAAACTCCACAACTCAAAACTCCACAACTGGAAACTCCACAATTAGAAACTCCACAACCAGAAACTCCACAACTAGAAACTCCACAACTAAAAACTCCACAACTGGAAACTCCACAACTAGAAACTCCACAACTTGAAACTCCACAACTAGAGACTCCGCAACTAGAAACTCCACAACCAGAAACTCTGCAACTAGAAACTCCGCAACTAGAAACTCCACAACTAGAGACTCCACAACTGGAAACTCCACAACTAGTTACTCCAAAACCAGAAACTCCACAACTAGAAACTCTACAACTAGAAACTTCACAGCTAGAGACTCTGCAACTAAAGACTCCACAACTAGAAACTCCACAACTAGAAATTCCACAACCAGAGACTCTGCAATTCCACAACTAGAAACTCCACAACTAGATTTTCTGCAACTAGAAACTCCGCAATTAGAAACTCCACAACTAGAAACTACGCAGCTAGAAACTACACAACTAGAGACTCCACAACTAGAAACTTCACAACTAGAAACTGCGCAACTAGAGACTCCACCACTAGAAACTCCACATATAGAAACTCCACAACCAGAAACTCCACAACTAAAAACTCAACAAGTAGAAACTCCACAGCATGAGACTCCGCAACTTGAAACTCCACAACTAGAAACTCCGCAAGTAGAAACTCTACAACTAGGAACTCCGCAACTAGAAACTCCACAACTAGAAACTCCACAACTCGAAACTCCACTACTAGATACTCCACAACTGGATACTCGACAACTTGAAACTCCACATCTAGAGACTCCACAACTGGAAACTCCACAACTAGAGACTCTGCAACTAGAAACTTCACAACTAGAGACTCCGCAACTCCACAACTAGAAACTCCACAACTACAAACTCCAAAACTAGAAACTTCACAACTAGAAACTTCACAACTAGAAACTCCGCAACTAGAGACTCCACAACTAGAAACTCCACAACTAGAAACTCCACAACCAGAAACTCCACAACTAGAAACTCCACAACTAAAAACTCCGCAACTGGAGACTCACCAACTAGAAACTCCACAACTAGAAACTCCACAACTACAAACTCCACAAATACAGACTCGGCAACTAGAAATTCCATATCTGGAAACTCCACAACTAAAAACTGCAAAACTAGAGACTTCTCAATTAGAAACTCAACAACTAGAAACTCCACAACTAGAGACTCCGCAACTCCACAATTAGAAACTCCACAACTGGAAACTCCACAACTAGATAATCCGCAACTGGGAACTCCACAACTAGAGACTCCACAACTTGAAACTCCACAACTTTAAACTCCACAACTTGAGACTCCACAACTAGAAACTCCACAACTCAAAACTCCACAACTGGAAACTCCACAATTAGAAACTCCACAACCAGAAACTCCACAACTAGAAACTCCACAACTAAAAACTCCACAACTGGAAACTCCACAACTAGAAACTCCACAACTTGAAACTCCACAACTAGAGACTCCGCAACTAGAAACTCCACAACCAGAAACTCTGCAACTAGAGACTCCACAACTAGAAACTCCACAACTACAAACTCTACAAATAGAGACTCGGCTACAAGAAATTTGATGTCTAGAAAGTCCACAACCAGAAACTCTACCACTGGAAACTCCACAACTAGAAACTCCGCAGCTAGAAACTACACAACTAGAGACTCCACAACTAGAAACTCCGCAACTAGAAGCTCCACAACTTGAAACCTCACAACCTTAAGTTACGCAACTAGAAAATCCACAGCTAGAGATTCCGCAACTAGAAACTACACAACTAGAAACTCCACAACTCAAAACTCCACAACTAGAAACTCCAAAACTCGAAACTCCACAACTCGAAACTCCACTACTTGAAACTCCTCAACTAGACACTCCACAACTAAAAACTCTTCAACTAGAAACTCCTAAACTAGACACTCCACAACTAGAGAATCTACAACTAGAGACTTCAAACTAGAAATTCAACAACTAGAAACTCCACAACTAAAAACTCAACAAGTAGAAACTCCACAGCATGAGACTCTGCAACTTGAAACTCCACAACTAGAAACTCCGCAACTAGAAACTCTACAACTAGGAACTCCGCAAATAGAAACTCATCAACAAGAAACTCCACAACTCGAAACTCCACTACTAGATACTCCACAACGAGATACTCGACAACTAGAAACTCCACATCTAGAGACTGCACAACTGGAAACTCCACAACTACAGACTCTGCAACTAGAAACTTCACAACTAGAGACTCCGCAACTCCACAACTAGAAACTTCACAACTGAAAAATCCACAACTAGATACTCCACAACTAGAAAATCCACAACTAGAAACTCCACAACTATAGACTCAACAACTTGAAACTCCACAAGTTTAAACTCCACAACTTAAGACTCCACAACTAGAAACTTCACAACTGGAAACTCCGCAACTAAAAACTCCGCAACTAGAAACTCCGCAATAGGAGACTCTACAACTAGAATCTCCACAACTAGAAACTCCAAAACTAGAAACTCCACAACTAGAAAATCCACAACCAGAGACTCTGCAATTCCACAACTAGAAACTCCACAACTGGAAACTCCACAACTAGATACTCCGCAACCAGAAACTCCACAACTAGAGACTCCACAACTTGAAACTCCACAACTAGAAACTCCACAACTTGAAACCTCACAACCTTAAGTTACGCAACTAGAAAATCCACAGCTAGAGATTCTGTAACTAGAAACTACACAACTAGAAACTCCACAACTCAAAACTCCACAACTAGAAACTCCAAAACTCGAAACTCCACAACTCGAAACTCCACAACTGAAAACTCCACAACTAGACACTCCACAACTAAAAACTCTTCAACTAGAAACTCCTAAACTAGAGACTCCACAACTAGAAACTCCACAACCAGAAACTCCATAACTAGAAACTCCACAACTAAAAACTCCGCAACTAGAGACTCACCAACTAGAAACTCCGCAACTAGAAACTCCACAACTACAAACTCCACAAATACAGACTCGTTAACTAGAAATTCTATATCTAGAAACTCCACAACTAAAAACTGCAAAACTAGAGACTTCTCAACTAGAAACTCAACAACTAGAAACTCCACAACTAAAAACTCCACAACTGGAAACTCCACAACTTGAGACTCCGCAACTTGAAACTTCACAACTGGAAACTCCACAACTAGATACTCCACAACTGGAAACTCCACAACTAGAAACTACACAGCTAGACGCCACAACTTGAAACTCCACAACTAGAGACTCCGCCACTAGAAACTCCACAACTAGAGACTTCGCAACTCCACAACTAGAAACTCCACAACTAGAACCTCCACAACTAGAAACTACACAACTTGAAACCTCACAACCTTAAGTTACGCAACTAGAAAATCCACAGCTAGAGATTCCGCAACTAGAAACTCTAGAACTAGAAAGTCCACAACTCAAAACTCCACAACTAGAAACTCCAAAACTCGAAACTCCACAACTAGAAACTCCACAACTGGAAACTCCACAACTAGACACTCCACAACTAAAAACTCTTCAACTAGAAACTCCTAAACTAGAGACTCCACAACTAGAGAATCTACAACTAGAGACTTCAAACTAGGAACTCAACAACTAGAAACTTCAAAACTCGAAACTCTACTAGAAACTACACAACTGGAAACTCCACAACTAGACACTCCACAACTAGAAACTCCGCAACTAGAGACTCTGCAACTATGGAACTCCGCAACTAGAAACTCCGCAACAATAAATTCCACAGCTAGAAACACCACAAACAGACACTCCGCAACTAGATACTCCACAACTTGAGACGCCGAAACTAGAAACTCCACAACTTGAAACTTCACAACTAGAAACTCCACAACTAGAAACTCTGCAACTAGAAACTCTGCAGCTAGAACCTCCACAACCAGAAACTCCACAACTAGAAACTCCGCAACTAGAAACTCCGCAACTTGAAACTCAAGAACTAGAAACTCTACAACTAGAAACTCTGCAACTAGAGACTCCACAGCTAGAAACTCCACAACTACAAACTCTACAAATAGAGACTCGGCTACAAGAAATTTCATGTCTAGAAAGTCCACAACCAGAAACTCCACAACTGGAAACTCCACAACTAGAAACTCCACAACTAGAAACTCCACAACTAGAGATTCCGCAACTAGAAACTCCATAACCAGAGACTCTGCAACTAGAAACTCCGCAGCTAGAAACTCCACAAATAGAAACTCCGCAACTTGAAACTCCACAACTAGATACTCCACAACTGGAAACTCCACAACTAGATACTTCACAACTGGAAACTCCACAACTAGATACTCCACAACTGGAAACTCCACAACCAGAAACTCCACAACTAGAGACTACAAAACTCGAAACTCCACAACTAGAAAATCCACAACCAGAGACTGCTATTCCACAACTAGAAACTCCACATTGTGAAACTCGAGAACTAGATACTCCGAAACTAGAAACTCCACAACTAGAGACTCCACAACTTGAAACTCCCCAACTAGAAACTCCACAACTAGAAACTCTGCAACTAGAGACTCCACAACTAGAAACTCCACAACTAAAACTCTACAGATAGACACTCGGCTACAAGAAATTTCATGTCTAGAAAGTCCACAACCAGAAACTCCACAACTGGAAACTCCACAACTAGAAACTCCGCAGCTAGAAACTACACAACTAGAGACTCCACAACTAGAAACTCCACAACTACAAACTCCACAACTTGAAACCTCACAACCTTAAGTTACGCAACTAGAAAATCCACAGCTAGAGATTCCGCAACTAGAAACTACACAACTAGAAACTCCGCAACTAGAAACTACGCAGCTAGAAACTACACAGCTAGAGACTCCACAACTAGAAACTCCACGACTAGAAACTCCAAAACTAGACACTCCACAACTAAAAACTCTTCAATTAGAAACTCCTAAACTAGAGACTCCACAACTAGGGAATCTATAACTAGAGACTTCAAACTAGAAACTCAACAACTAGAAACTCCACATCTAAAAACTCAACAAGTAGAAACTCCACAGCATGAGACTCTGCAACTTGAAACTCCACAACTAGAAACTCCGCAAGTAGAAACTCTACAACTAGGAACTCCGCAACTAGAAACTCCACAACTAGAAACTCCACAACTCGAAACTCCACTACTAGATACTCCACAACTGGATACTCGACCACTTGAAACTCCACATCTAGAGACTCCACAACTGGAAACTCCACAACTAGAGACTCTGCAACTAGAAACTTCACAACTAGAGACTCCGCAACTCCACAACTAGAAACTCCACAACTAGAAACTCCAAAACTAGAAACTCCACAACTAGAAACTTCACAACTAAAAACTCCGCAACTAGAGACTCACCAACTAGAAACTCCACAACTAGAAGCTCCACAACTACAAACTCCACAAATACAGACTCGGCAACTAGAAATTCCATATCTGGAAACTCCACAACTAAAAACTGCAAAACTAGAGACTTCTCAACTAGAAACTCAACAACTAGAAACTCCACAACTAAAAACTCCACAACTGGAAACTCCACAACTTGAGACTCCGCAACTTGAAACTTCACAACTGGAAACTCCACAACTAGATACAACACAACTGGAAACTCCACAACTAGAAACTCCACAGCTAGACGCCACAACTAGAAACTCCACAACCAGAAACTCCACAACTAGAAACTCCACAACTAAAAACTCCGCAACTAGAGACTCACCAACTAGAAACTCCACAACTAGAAGCTCCACAACTACAAACTCCACAAATACAGACTCGGCAACTAGAAATTCCATATCTGGAAACTCCACAACTAAAAACTGCAAAACTAGAGACTTCTCAACTAGAAACTCAACAACTAGAAACTCCACAACTAAAAACTCCACAACTGGAAACTCCACAACTTGAGACTCCGCAACTTGAAACTTCACAACTGGAAACTCCACAACTAGATACAACACAACTGGAAACTCCACAACTAGAAACTCCACAGCTAGACGCCACAACTTGAAACTCCACAACTAGAGACTCCGCCACTAGAAACTCCACAACTAGAGACTTCGCAACTCCACAACTAGAAACTCCACAACTAGAACCTCCACAAATAGAAACTACACAACTTGAAACCTCACAACCTTAAGTTACGCAACTAGAAAATCCACAGCTAGAGATTCCGCAACTAGAAACTCTAGAACAAGAAACTCCACAACTCAAAACTCCACAACTAGAAACTCCAAAACTCGAAACTCCACAACTAGAAACTCCACAACTGGAAACTCCACAACTAGACACTCCACAACTAAAAACTCTTCAACTAGAAACTCCTAAACTAGAGACTCCACAACTAGAGAATCTACAACTAGAGACTTCAAACTAGGAACTCAACAACTAGAAACTTCAAAACTCGAAACTCTACTAGAAACTACACAACTGGAAACTCCACAACTAGACACTCCACAACTAGAAACTCCGCAACTAGAGACTCTGCAACTATGGAACTCCGCAACTAGAAACTCCGCAACAATAAATTCCACAGCTAGAAACACCACAAACAGACACTCCGCAACTAGATACTCCACAACTTGAGACGCCGAAACTAGAAACTCCACAACTTGAAACTTCACAACTAGAAACTCCACAACTAGAAACTCTGCAACTAGAAACTCTGCAGCTAGAACCTCCATAACCAGAAACTCCACAACTAGAAATTCCGCAGCTAGAAACTCCGCAACTTGAAACTCAAGAACTAGAAACTCTACAACTAGAAACTCTGCAACTAGAGACTCCACAGCTAGAAACTCCACAACTACAAACTCTACAAATAGAGACTCGGCTACAAGAAATTTCATGTCTAGAAAGTCCACAACCAGAAACTCCACAACTGGAAACTCCACAACTAGAAACTCCACAACTAGAAACTCCACAACTAGAGATTCCGCAACTAGAAACTCCACAACCAGAGACTCTGCAACTAGAAACTCCGCAGCTAGAAACTCCACAAATAGAAACTCCGCAACTTGAAACTCCACAACTAGATACTCCACAACTGGAAACTCCACAACTAGATACTTCACAACTGGAAACTCCACAACTAGATACTCCACAACTGGAAACTCCACAACCAGAAACTCCACAACTAGAGACTACAAAACTCGAAACTCCACAACTAGAAAATCCACAACCAGAGACTGCTATTCCACAACTAGAAACTCCACATTGTGAAACTCGAGAACTAGATACTCCGAAACTAGAAACTCCACAACTAGAGACTCCACAACTTGAAACTCCCCAACTAGAAACTCCACAACTAGAAACTCTGCAACTAGAGACTCCACAACTAGAAACTCCACAACTAAAACTCTACAGATAGACACTCGGCTACAAGAAATTTCATGTCTAGAAAGTCCACAACCAGAAACTCCACAACTGGAAACTCCACAACTAGAAACTCCGCAGCTAGAAACTACACAACTAGAGACTCCACAACTAGAAACTCCACAACTACAAACTCCACAACTTGAAACCTCACAACCTTAAGTTACGCAACTAGAAAATCCACAGCTAGAGATTCCGCAACTAGAAACTACACAACTAGAAACTCCGCAACTAGAAACTACGCAGCTAGAAACTACACAGCTAGAGACTCCACAACTAGAAACTCCACGACTAGAAACTCCAAAACTAGACACTCCACAACTAAAAACTCTTCAATTAGAAACTCCTAAACTAGAGACTCCACAACTAGGGAATCTATAACTAGAGACTTCAAACTAGAAACTCAACAACTAGAAACTCCACATCTAAAAACTCAACAAGTAGAAACTCCACAGCATGAGACTCCGCAACTTGAAACTCCACAACTAGAAACTCCGCAAGTAGAAACTCTACAACTAGGAACTCCGCAACTAGAAACTCCACAACTAGAAACTCCACAACTCGAAACTCCACTACTAGATACTCCACAACTGGATACTCGACCACTTGAAACTCCACATCTAGAGACTCCACAACTGGAAACTCCACAACTAGAGACTCTGCAACTAGAAACTTCACAACTAGAGACTCCGCAACTCCACAACTAGAAACTCCACAACTAGAAACTCCAACACTAGAAACTCCACAACTAGAAACTTCACAACTAGAAACTCCGCAACTAGAGACTCCACCACTAGAAACTCCACAACTAGAAACTCCACAACCAGAAACTCCACAACTAGAAACTCCACAACTAAAAACTCCGCAACTAGAGACTCACCAACTAGAAACTCCACAACTAGAAGCTCCACAACTACAAACTCCACAAATACAGACTCGGCAACTAGAAATTCCATATCTGGAAACTCCACAACTAAAAACTGCAAAACTAGAGACTTCTCAACTAGAAACTCAACAACTAGAAACTCCACAACTAGAGACTCCGCAACTCCACAATTAGAAACTCCACAACTGGAAACTCCACAACTAGATACTCCGCAACTGGAAACTCCACAACTAGAGACTCCACAACTTGAAACTCCACAACTTTAAACTCCACAACTTGAGACTCCACAACTAGAAACTCCACAACTCAAAACTCCACAACTGGAAACTCCACAATTAGAAACTCCACAACCAGAAACTCCACAACTAGAAACTCCACAACTAAAAACTCCACAACTGGAAACTCCACAACTAGAAACTCCACAACTTGAAACTCCACAACTAGAGACTCCGCAACTAGAAACTCCACAACCAGAAACTCTGCAACTAGAAACTCCGCAACTAGAAACTCCGCAGCTAGAAACTACACAACTAGAGACTCCACAACTAGAAACTACACAACTTGAAACCTCACAACCTTAAGTTACGCAACTAGAAAATCCACAGATAGAGATTCCGCAACTAGAAACTCTACAACTAGAAACTCCACAACTCAAAACTCCCCAACTAGAAACTCCAAAACTCGAAACTCCACAACTAGAAACTCCACAACTGGAAACTCCACAACTAGACACTCCACAACTAAAAACTCTTCAACTAGAAACTCCTATACTAGAGACTCCACAACTAGAGAATCTACAAGTAGAGACTTCAAACTAGAAAGTCAACAACTAGAAACTTCAAAACTCGAAACTCTACTAGAAACTTCACAACTGGAAACTCCACAACTAGACACTCTACAACTAGAAACTCCGCAACTAGAAACTCTGCAACTATGGAACTCCGCAACTAGAAACTCCGCAACAAGAAATTCCACAGCTAGAAACACCACAACTAGACACTCCGCAACTAGAAACTCTACAACTTGAGACGCCGCAACTAGAAACTCCACAACTTGAAACTTCACAACTAGAAACTCCACAACTAGAAACTCTACAACTAGAGACTCCTCAACTAGAGAATTCGCAACTAGAAACTCCAAAGCTAGAGACTCTGCAACTAGAAACTCCGCAGCTAGAACCTGCACAACTAGAAACTCCACAACTAGAAACTCCACAACTAGAAACTCCACAACTCGAAACTCCACAACTCAAAACTCCACAACTTGAAACTCCACAACTAGAGACCCCACAACTAGAATCTCCACAACTAGAAACTTCACAACTAGAAACTCCACAACTGGAAACTCCAAAACTTGAGACTCCGCAACTAGAAACTCCGCAACTTGAAACTCCACAACTTGATACTCCACAACTGGAAACTCCACAACTAGATACTTCATAACTGGAAACTCCACAACTAGATACTTCACAACTGGAAACTCCACAACCAGAAACTCCACAACTAGAGACTCCAAAACTCTAAACTCCACAACTAGAAAATCCACAACCAGAGACTCTGCAATTCCACAACTATAAACTCCACAACTGGAAACTCTACAACTAGATACTCCGCAACTAGAAACTCCACAACTAGAGACTCCACAACTGGAAACTCCACAACTAGTTACTCCAAAACCAGAAACTCCACAACTAGAAACTCTACAACTAGAAACTTCACAGCTAGAGACTCTGCAACTAAAGACTCCACAACTAGAAACTCCACAACTAGAAATTCCACAACCAGAGACTCTGCAATTCCACAACTAGAAACTCCACAACTAGATTTTCTGCAACTAGAAACTCCGCAATTAGAAACTCCACAACTAGAAACTACGCAGCTAGAAACTACACAACTAGAGACTCCACAACTAGAAACTTCACAACTAGAAACTGCGCAACTAGAGACTCCACCACTAGAAACTCCACATATAGAAACTCCACAACCAGAAACTCCACAACTAGAAAGTCCAAAACTAAAAACTCCGCAACTAGAGACTCACCAACTAGAAACTCCACAACTGGAAACTCCACAACTACAAACTCCACAAATAAAGACTCGGCAACTAGAAATTCCATATCTAGAAACTCCACAACTAAAAATTGCAAAACTAGAGACTTCTCAACTAGAAACTCAACAACTAGAAACTCCACAACTAAAAACTCCACAACTGGAAACTCCACAACTTGAGACTCCACAACTTGAAACTTCACAACTGGAAACTCCACAACTAGATACTCCACAACTGGAAACTCCACAACTAGAAACTCCACAACTAGACGCCACAACTTGAAACTCCACAACTAGAGACTCCGCAACTAGAAACTGCACAACTAGAGACTCCGCAACTAGAAACTTCACAACTAGAGACTCTGCAACTAAAGACTCCACAACTAAAAACTCCACAACTAGAAATTCCACAACCAGAGACTCTGCAATTCCACAACTAGAAACTCCACAACTAGATTTTCTGCAACTAGAAACTCCGCAATTAGAAACTCCACAACTAGAAACTACGCAGCTAGAAACTACACAACTAGAGACTCCAGAACTAGAAACTTCACAACTAGAAACTCCGCAACTAGAGACTCCACCACTAGAAACTCCACATATAGAAACTCCACAACCAGAAACTCCACAACTAGAAAGTCCAAAACTAAAAACTCCGCAACTAGAGACTCACCAACTAGAAACTCCACAACTGGAAACTCCACAACTACAAACTCCACAAATAAAGACTCGGCAACTAGAAATTCCATATCTAGAAACTCCACAACTAAAAATTGCAAAACTAGAGACTTCTCAACTAGAAACTCAACAACTAGAAACTCCACAACTAAAAACTCCACAACTGGATACTCCACAACTTGAGACTCCAGAACTTGAAACTTCACAACTGGAAACTCCACAACTAGATACTCCACAACTGGAAACTCCACAACTAGAAACTCCACAACTAGAAACTCTGCAACTAGAAACTCTGCAGCTAGAACCTCCACAACTAGAAACTCCACAACTAGAAACTCCGCAACTTGAAACTCCGCAACTTGAAACTCCAGAACTAGAAACTCCACAACTAGAAACTCTGCAACTAGAGACTCCAGAGCTAGAAACTCCACAACTACAAACTCTACAAATAGAGACTCGGCTACAAGAAATTTCATGTCTAGAAAGTCCACAACCAGAAACTCCACAACTGGAAACTCCACAACTAGAAACTCCACAACTAGAAACTCCACAACTAGAGATTCCGCAAGTAGAAACTCCACAACAAGAGACTCTGCAATTAGAACCTCCGCAGCTAGAAACTCCACAAATAGAAACTCCGCAACTTGAAACTCCACAGCTAGAGACTCCGCAACTAGAAACTGCACAACTAGAGACTCCGCAACTCCACAACTAGAAACTCCACAACTAGATACTCCGCAACTGGAAACTCCACTACTAGATACTCCACAACTGGATACTCGACCACTTGAAACTCCACATCTAGAGACTCCACAACTGGAAACTCCACAACTAGAGACTCTGCAACTAGAAACTTCACAACTAGAGACTCCGCAACTCCACAACTAGAAACTCCACAACTAGAAACTCCAAAACTAGAAACTCCACAACTAGAAACTTCACAACTAGAAACTCCGCAACTAGAGACTCCACAACTAGAAACTCCACAACCAGAAACTCCACAACTAGAAACTCCACAACTAAAAACTCCGCAACTAGAGACTCACCAACTAGAAACTCCACAACTTGAAACTCCACAACTAGAGACTCCGCAACTAGAAACTCCACAACCAGAAACTCTGCAACTAGAAACTCCGCAACTAGAAACTCCGCAGCTAGAAACTACACAACTAGAGACTCCACAACTAGAAACTACACAACTTGAAACCTCACAACCTTAAGTTACGCAACTAGAAAATCCACAGATAGAGATTCCGCAACTAGAAACTCTACAACTAGAAACTCCACAACTCAAAACTCCCCAACTAGAAACTCCAAAACTCGAAACTCCACAACTAGAAACTCCACAACTGGAAACTCCACAACTAGACACTCCACAACTAAAAACTCTTCAACTAGAAACTCCTATACTAGAGACTCCACAACTAGAGAATCTACAAGTAGAGACTTCAAACTAGAAACTCAACAACTAGAAACTTCAAAACTCGAAACTCTACTAGAAACTTCACAACTGGAAACTCCACAACTAGACACTCTACAACTAGAAACTCCGCAACTAGAAACTCTGCAACTATGGAACTCCGCAACTAGAAACTCCGCAACAAGAAATTCCACAGCTAGAAACACCACAACTAGACACTCCGCAACTAGAAACTCTACAACTTGAGACGCCGCAACTAGAAACTCCACAACTTGAAACTTCACAACTAGAAACTCCACAACTAGAAACTCTACAACTAGAGACTCCTCAACTAGAGAATTCGCAACTAGAAACTCCAAAGCTAGAGACTCTGCAACTAGAAACTCCGCAGCTAGAACCTGCACAACTAGAAACTCCACAACTAGAAACTCCACAACTAGAAACTCCACAACTCGAAACTCCACAACTCAAAACTCCACAACTTGAAACTCCACAACTAGAGACCCCACAACTAGAATCTCCACAACTAGAAACTTCACAACTAGAAACTCCACAACTGGAAACTCCAAAACTTGAGACTCCGCAACTAGAAACTCCGCAACTTGAAACTCCACAACTTGATACTCCACAACTGGAAACTCCACAACTAGATACTTCATAACTGGAAACTCCACAACTAGATACTTCACAACTGGAAACTCCACAACCAGAAACTCCACAACTAGAGACTCCAAAACTCTAAACTCCACAACTAGAAAATCCACAACCAGAGACTCTGCAATTCCACAACTATAAACTCCACAACTGGAAACTCTACAACTAGATACTCCGCAACTAGAAACTCCACAACTAGAGACTCCACAACTGGAAACTCCACAACTAGTTACTCCAAAACCAGAAACTCCACAACTAGAAACTCTACAACTAGAAACTTCACAGCTAGAGACTCTGCAACTAAAGACTCCACAACTAGAAACTCCACAACTAGAAATTCCACAACCAGAGACTCTGCAATTCCACAACTAGAAACTCCACAACTAGATTTTCTGCAACTAGAAACTCCGCAATTAGAAACTCCACAACTAGAAACTACGCAGCTAGAAACTACACAACTAGAGACTCCACAACTAGAAACTTCACAACTAGAAACTGCGCAACTAGAGACTCCACCACTAGAAACTCCACATATAGAAACTCCACAACCAGAAACTCCACAACTAGAAAGTCCAAAACTAAAAACTCCGCAACTAGAGACTCACCAACTAGAAACTCCACAACTGGAAACTCCACAACTACAAACTCCACAAATAAAGACTCGGCAACTAGAAATTCCATATCTAGAAACTCCACAACTAAAAATTGCAAAACTAGAGACTTCTCAACTAGAAACTCAACAACTAGAAACTCCACAACTAAAAACTCCACAACTGGAAACTCCACAACTTGAGACTCCACAACTTGAACCTTCACAACTGGAAACTCCACAACTAGATACTCCACAACTGGAAACTCCACAACTAGAAACTCCACAACTAGACGCCACAACTTGAAACTCCACAACTAGAGACTCCGCAACTAGAAACTGCACAACTAGAGACTCCGCAACTAGAAACTTCACAACTAGAGACTCTGCAACTAAAGACTCCACAACTAGAAACTCCACAACTAGAAATTCCACAACCAGAGACTCTGCAATTCCACAACTAGAAACTCCACAACTAGATTTTCTGCAACTAGAAACTCCGCAACTAGAAACTCCACAACTAGAAACTACGCAGCTAGAAACTACACAACTAGAGACTCCAGAACTAGAAACTTCACAACTAGAAACTCCGCAACTAGAGACTCCACCACTAGAAACTCCACATATAGAAACTCCACAACCAGAAACTCCACAACTAGAAAGTCCAAAACTAAAAACTCCGCAACTAGAGACTCACCAACTAGAAACTCCACAACTGGAAACTCCACAACTACAAACTCCACAAATAAAGACTCGGCAACTAGAAATTCCATATCTAGAAACTCCACAACTAAAAATTGCAAAACTAGAGACTTCTCAACTAGAAACTCAACAACTAGAAACTCCACAACTAAAAACTCCACAACTGGATACTCCACAACTTGAGACTCCAGAACTTGAAACTTCACAACTGGAAACTCCACAACTAGATACTCCACAACTGGAAACTCCACAACTAGAAACTCCACAACTAGAAACTCTGCAACTAGAAACTCTGCAGCTAGAACCTCCACAACTAGAAACTCCACAACTAGAAACTCCGCAACTTGAAACTCCGCAACTTGAAACTCCAGAACTAGAAACTCCACAACTAGAAACTCTGCAACTAGAGACTCCAGAGCTAGAAACTCCACAACTACAAACTCTACAAATAGAGACTCGGCTACAAGAAATTTCATGTCTAGAAAGTCCACAACCAGAAACTCCACAACTGGAAACTCCACAACTAGAAACTCCACAACTAGAAACTCCACAACTAGAGATTCCGCAAGTAGAAACTCCACAACAAGAGACTCTGCAACTAGAACCTCCGCAGCTAGAAACTCCACAAATAGAAACTCCGCAACTTGAAACTCCACAACTAGAGACTCCGCAACTAGAAACTGCACAACTAGAGACTCCGCAACTCCACAACTAGAAACTCCACAACTAGATACTCCGCAACTGGAAACTCCACTACTAGATACTCCACAACTGGATACTCGACCACTTGAAACTCCACATCTAGAGACTCCACAACTGGAAACTCCACAACTAGAGACTCTGCAACTAGAAACTTCACAACTAGAGACTCCGCAACTCCACAACTAGAAACTCCACAACTAGAAACTCCAAAACTAGAAACTCCACAACTAGAAACTTCACAACTAGAAACTCCGCAACTAGAGACTCCACCACTAGAAACTCCACAACTAGAAACTCCACAACCAGAAACTCCACAACTAGAAACTCCACAACTAAAAACTCCGCAACTAGAGACTCACCAACTAGAAACTCCACAACTAGAAGCTCCACAACTGGAAACTCCACAACTAGAGAGTCCACAACTAAAAACTCTTCAACTAGAAACTCCTAAACTAGAGACTCCACAACTAGAGAATCTACAACTAGAGACTTCAAACTAGAAACTCACCAACAACTAGAAACTTCAAAACTCGAAACTCTACTAGAATCTACACAACTGGAAACTCCACAACTAGACACTCCACAACTAGAAACTCCGCAACTAGAGACTGCAACTATGGAACTCCGCAACTAAAAACTCCGCAACAAGAAATTCCACAGCTAGAAACACCACAACTAGACACTCCGCAACTAGAAACTCCACAACTTGAGACGCCGCAACTAGAAACTCCACAACTTGAAACTTCACAACTAGAAACTCCACAAGTAGAAACTCTACAACTAGAGACTCCTCAACTAGAGAATTCGCAACTAGAAACTCCAAAACTAGAGACTCTGCAACTAGAAACTCCGCAGCTAGAACCTCCACAACTAGAAACTCCACAACTAGAAACTCCACAACTCGAAACTCCACAACTCAAAACTCCACAACTTGAAACTCAACAACTAGAGACTCCACAACTACAAACTCCACAACTAGAAACTCCACAACTAGAAACTCCACAACTGGAAACTCCAAATTTTGAGACTCCGCAACTTGAAACTCCACAACTAGAAACTCCACAACTAGAAAATCCACAACCAGAGACTCTGCAATTCCACAACTAGAAACTCCACAACTGGAAACTCCACAACTAGATACTCCGCAACTAGAAACTCCACAAGTAGAGACTCCACAACTTGAAACTCCACAACTGGAAACTCCACAACTAGAAACTCTGCAACTAGAGACTCCACAACTAGAACCTCCACAACTACAAACTCTACAAATAGAGACTCTGCTACAAGAAATTTCATGTCTAAAAAGTTCACAACCAGAAACTCTACAACTGGAAACTCCACAACTAGAAACTCCACAACTAGAAACTCCACAACTAGAGATTCCGCAACTATTAACTCCACAACCACAGACTCTGCAACTAGAAACTCCGCAGCTAGAAACTCCACAAATAGAAACTCCGCAACTTGAAACTCCACAACTAGATACTCCACAACCTGAAACTCCACAACTAGATACTTCACAACTGGAAACTCCACAACTAGATACTCCACAACTGGAAACTCCACAACCTGAAACTCCACAACTAGAGACTCCAAAACTCGAAACTCCACAACTAGAAACTCCACAACTAGAACCTCCACAACTACAAACTCTACAAATAGAGACTCTGCTACAAGAAATTTCATGTCTAAAAAGTTCACAACCAGAAACTCTACAACTGGAAACTCCACAACTAGAAACTCCACAACTAGAAACTCCACAACTAGAGATTCCGCAACTATCAACTCCACAACCAGAGACTCTGCAACTAGAAACTCCGCAGCTAGAAACTCCACAAATAGAAACTCCGCAACTTGAAACTCCACAACTAGATACTCCACAACCTGAAACTCCACAACTAGATACTTCACAACTGGAAACTCCACAACTGGAAACTCCACAACTAGATACTCCGCAACCAGAAACTCCACAACTAGAGACTCCACAACTTGAAACTCCACAACTAGAAACTCCACAACTTGAAACCTCACAACCTTAAGTTACGCAACTAGAAAATCCACAGCTAGAGATTCTGTAACTAGAAACTACACAACTAGAAACTCCACAACTCAAAACTCCACAAATAGAAACTCCAAAACTCGAAACTCCACAACTCGAAACTCCACAACTGAAAACTCCACAACTAGACACTCCGCAACTAAAAACTCTTCAACTAGAAACTCCTAAACTAGAGACTCCACAACTAGAAACTCCACAACCAGAAACTCCACAACTAGAAACTCCGCAACTAGAGACTCTGCAACTATGGAACTCCGCAACTAGAAACTCCGCAACAATAAATTCCACAGCTAGAAACACCACAAACAGACACTCCGCAACTAGATACTCCACAACTTGAGACGCCGACACTAGAAACTCCACAACTTGAAACTTCACAACTAGAAACTCCACAACTAGAAACTCTGCAACTAGAAACTCTGCAGCTAGAACCTCCACAACCAGAAACTCCACAACTAGAAACTCCGCAACTAGAAACTCCGCAACTTGAAACTCCAGAACTAGAAACTCTACAACTAGAAACTCTGCAACTAGAGACTCCACAGCTACAAACTCCACAACTACAAACTCTACAAATAGAGACTCGGCTACAAGAAATTTCATGTCTAGAAAGTCCACAACCAGAAACTCCACAACTGGAAACTCCACAACTAGAAACTCCACAACTAGAAACTCCACAACTAGAGATTCCGCAACTAGAAACTCCACAACCAGAGACTCTGCAACTAGAAACTCCGCAGCTAGAAACTCCACAAATAGAAACTCCGCAACTTGAAACTCCACAACTAGATACTCCACAACTGGAAACTCCACAACTAGATACTTCACAACTGGAAACTCCACAACTAGATACTCCACAACTGGAAACTCCACAACCAGAAACTCCACAACTAGAGACTACAAAACTCGAAACTCCACAACTAGAAAATCCACAACCTGAGACTGCAAATCCACAACTAGAAACTCCACATTGTGAAACTCGAGAACTAGAGACTCCACAACTTGAAACTCCCCAACTAGAAACTCCACAACTAGAAACTCTGCAACTAGAGACTCCACAACTAGAAACTCCACAACTAAAACTCTACAAATAGACACTCGGCTACAAGAAATTTCATGTCTAGAAAGTCCACAACCAGAAACTCCACAACTGGAAACTCCACAACTAGAAACTCCGCAGCTAGAAACTACACAACTAGAGACTCCACAACTAGAAACTCCACAACTACAAACTCCACAACTTGAAACCTCACAACCTTAAGTTACGCAACTAGAAAATCCACAGCTAGAGATTCCGCAACTAGAAACTACACAACTAGAAACTCAGCAACTAGAAACTACGCAGCTAGAAACTACACAGCTAGAGACTCCACAACTAGAAACTCCACGACTAGAAACTCCAAAACTAGACACTCCACAACTAAAAACTCTTCAACGAGAAACTCCTAAACTAGAGACTCCACAACTAGGGAATCTATAACTAGAGACTTCAAACTAGAAATTCAACAACTAGAAACTCCACAACTAAAAACTCAACAAGTAGAAACTCCACAGCATGAGACTCCGCAACTTGAAACTCCACAACTAGAAACTCCGCAAGTAGAAACTCTACAACTAGGAACTCCGCAACTAGAAACTCCACAACTAGAAACTCCACAACTCGAAACTCCACTACTAGATACTCCACAACTGGATACTCGACAACTTGAAACTCCACATCTAGAGACTCCACAACTGGAAACTCCACAACTAGAGACTCTGCAACTATAAACTTCACAACTAGAGACTCCGCAACTCCACAACTAGAAACTCCACAACTAGAAACTCCAAAACTAGAAACTCCACAACTAGAAACTTCACAACTAGAAACTCCGCAACTAGAGACTCCACAACTAGAAACTCCACAACCAGAAACTCCACAACCAGAAACTCCACAACTAGAAACTCCACAACTAGAAACTCCACAACTACAAACTCCACAAATACAGACTCGGCAACTAGAAATTCCATATCTGGAAACTCCACAACTAAAAACTGCAAAACTAGAGACTTCTCAACTAGAAACTCAACAACTAGAAACTCCACAACTAGAGACTCCGCAACTCCACAATTAGAAACTCCACAACTGGAAACTCCACAACTAGATGCTCCGCAACTGGAAACTCCACAACTAGAGACTCCACAACTTGAAACTCCACAACTTTAAACTCCACAACTTGAGACTCCACAACTGGAAACTCCACAATTAGAAACTCCGCAACCAGAAACTCCACAACTAGAAACTCCACAACTAAAAACTCCACAACTGGAAACTCCACAACTAGAAACTCCACAACTTGAAACTCCACAACTAGAGACTCCGCAACTAGAAACTCCACAACCAGAAACTCTGCAACTAGAAACTCCGCAACTAGAAACTCCGCAGCTAGAAACTACACAACTAGAGACTCCACAACTAGAAACTACACAACTTGAAACCTCACAACCTTAAGTTACGCAACTAGAAAATCCACAGATAGAGATTCCGCAACTAGAAACTCTACAACTAGAAACTCCACAACTCAAAACTCCCCAACTAGAAACTCCAAAACTCGAAACTCCACAACTAGAAACTCCACAACTGGAAACTCCACAACTAGACACTCCACAACTAAAAACTCTTCAACTAGAAACTCCTATACTAGAGACTCCACAACTAGAGAATCTACAAGTAGAGACTTCAAACTAGAAACTCAACAACTAGAAACTTCAAAACTCGAAACTCTACTAGAAACTTCACAACTGGAAACTCCACAACTAGACACTCTACAACTAGAAACTCCGCAACTAGAGACTCTGCAACTATGGAACTCCGCAACTAGAAACTCCGCAACAAGAAATTCCACAGCTAGAAACACCACAACTAGACACTCCGCAACTAGAAACTCTACAACTTGAGACGCCGCAACTAGAAACTCCACAACTTGAAACTTCACAACTAGAAACTCCACAACTAGAAACTCTACAACTAGAGACTCCTCAACTAGAGAATTCGCAACAAGAAACTCCGCAGCTAGAACCTGCACAACTAGAAACTCCACAACTAGAAACTCCACAACTAGAAACTCCACAACTCGAAACTCCACAACTCAAAACTCCACAACTTGAAACTCCACAACTAGAGACCCCACAACTAGAAACTCCACAACTAGAAACTTCACAACTAGAAACTCCACAACTGGAAACTCCAAAACTTGAGACTCCGCAACTTGAAACTCCACAACTAGAAACTCCGCTATTAAAACTCCACAACTAGAAACTCCGCAACTAGAAACTCCGCAACTTGAAACTCCACAACTTGATACTCCACAACTGGAAACTCCACAACTAGATACTTCACAACTGGAAACTCCACAACTAGATACTTCACAACTGGAAACTCCACAACCAGAAACTCCACAACTAGAGACTCCAAAACTCTAAACTCCACAACTAGAAAATCCACAACCAGAGACTCTGCAATTCCACAACTAGAAACTCCACAACTGGAAACTCTACAACTAGATACTCCGCAACTAGAAACTCCACCACTAGAGACTCCACAACTGGAAACTCCACAACTAGACACTCCACAACTTAAAACTCTTCAACTAGAAACTCCTAAACTAGAGACTCCACAACTAGAGAATCTACAATTAGAGACTTCAAACTAGAAACTCAACAACTAGAAACTTCAAAACTCGAAACTCTACTAGAAACTACACAACTGGAAACTCCACAACTAGACACTCCTCAACTAGAAACTCCGCAACTAGAGACTCTGCAACTATGGATCTCCGTAACTAGAAACTCCGCAACAATAAATTCCACAGCTAGAAACACCACAAACAGACACTCCGCAACTAGAAACTCCACAACTTGAGACGCCGACACTAGAAACTCCACAACTTGAAACTCCACAACTAGAAACTCCACAACTAGAAACTCTGCAACTAGAAACTCTGCAGCTAGAACCTCCACAACTAGAAACTCCACAACTAGAAACTCCGCAACTAGAAACTCCGCAACTTGAAACTCCAGAACTAGAAACTCCACAACTAGAAACTCTGCAACTAGAGACTCCAGAGCTAGAAACTCCACAACTACAAACTCTACAAATAGAGACTCGGCTACAAGAAATTTCATGTCTAGAAAGTCCACAACCAGAAACTCCACAACTGGAAACTCCACAACTAGAAACTCCACAACTAGAAACTCCACAACTAGAGATTCCGCAACTAGAAACTCCACAACAAGAGACTCTGCAACTAGAACCTCCGCAGCTAGAAACTCCACAAATAGAAACTCCGCAACTTGAAACTCCACAACTAGATACTCCACAACTGGAAACTCCACAACTAGATACTTCACAACTGGAAACTCCACAACTAGATACTCCACAACTGGAAACTCCACAACCAGAAACTCAACAACAAGAGACTACAAAACTCGAAACTCCACAACTAGAAACTCCACAACTAGAAAATCCACAACCAGAGACTGCAATTCCACAACTAGAAACTCCACATTGTGAAACTCGAGAACTAGATACTCCGCAACTAGAAACTCCACAACAAGAGACTCCACAACTTGAAACTCCCCAACTAGAAACTCAACAACTAGAAACTCTGCAACTAGAGACTCCACAACTGGAAACTCCACAACTAAAACTCTACAAATAGACACTCGGCTACAAGAAATTTCATGTCTAGAAAGTCCACAACCAGAAACTCCACAACTGGAAACTCCACAACTAGAAACTCCGCAGCTAGAAACTACACAACTAGAGACTCCACAACTAGAAACTCCACAACTACAAATTCCACAACTTGAAACCTCACAACCTTAAGTTACGCAACTAGAAAATCCACAGCTAGAGATTCCGCAACTAGAAACTACACAACTAGAAACTCCGCAACTAGAAACTACGCAGCTAGAAACTACACAACTAGAGACTCCACAACTAGAAACTCCACGACTAGAAACTCCAAAACTAGACACTCCACAACTAAAACCTCTTCAACTAGAAACTCCTAAACTAGAGACTCCACAACTAGAGAATCTATAACTAGAGACTTCAAACTAGAAACTCCACAACTAAAAACTCCACAACTAGAAACTCCACAACTACAAACTCCACAAATACAGACTCAGCAACTAGAAATTCCATATCTGGAAACTCCACCACTAAAAACTGTAAAACTAGAGACTTCTCAACTAGAAACTCAACAACTTGAAACTCCAACTCTAGAGACTCCGCAACTAGAAACTCCACAACTAGAGACTCCGCAACTCCACAACTAGAAACTCCACAACTGGAAACTCCACAACTAGATACTCCACAACTGGAAACTCCACAACTAGAGACTCCACAACTTGAAACTCCACAACTTTAAACTCCACAACTTGAGACTCCACAACTAGAAACTCCACAACTCAAAACTCCACAACTGGAAACTCCACAATTAGAAACTCCACAACCAGAAACTCCACAACTAGAAACTCCACAACTAAAAACTCCACAACTGGAAACTCCACAACTAGAAACTCCACAACTAGAAACTCCACAACTAGAGACTCCGCAACTAGAAACTCCACAACCAGAAGCTCTGCAACTAGAAACTCCGCAACTAGAAACTCCGCAGCTAGAAACTACACAACTAGAGACTCCACAACTAGAAACTACACAACTTGAAACCTCACAACCTTAAGTTACGCAACTAGAAAATCCACAGATAGAGATTCCGCAACTAGAAACTCTACAACTAGAAACTCCACAACTCAAAACTCCCCAACTAGAAACTCCAAAACTCGAAACTCCACAACTAGAAACTCCACAACTGGAAACTCCACAACTAGACACTCCACAACTAAAAACTCTTCAACTAGAAACTCCTAAACTAGAGACTCCACAACTAGAGAATCTACAAGTAGAGACTTCAAACTAGAAACTCCACAACTAGAAACTTCAAAACTCGAAACTCTACTAGAAACTACACAACTGGAAAGTCCACAACTAGACACTCTACAACTAGAAACTCCGCAACTAGAGACTCTGCAACTATGGAACTCCGCAACTAGAAACTCCGCAACAAGAAATTCCACAGCTAGAAACACCACAACTAGACACTCCGCAACTAGAAACTCCACAACTTGAGACGCCGCAACTAGAAACTCCACAACTTGAAACTTCACAACTAGAAACTCCACAACTTACCGAAAACAGCCGCTGATTGGAACCACCTTCCCTCTTCCGTTGTATCAATAACAGACCCTTTGTTATTCAAGACTGCGATTTCTCAGCAATGCTTGTAACTATACGCAGTTTCCACTATCTATCTTTGTCTTGTATGTGCTTGAATTCTTATACATTTTTAGTTGACTTATGTTGCCTTCCTGATTTGCGCATCTGATACTTGTTTCTTTATTTTGTCTTTTTTTCTTGTGTGTTATATATGTTTTACCCACCCCCTCTGTAATGCCCTACGGGCCCTGAGGGTATTCTAATAAATAAATAAATAAACTAGAAACTCTACAACTAGAGACTCCTCAACTAGAGAATTCGCAACTAGAAACTCCAAAACTAGAGACTCTGCAACTAGAAACTCCGCAGCTAGAACCTGCACAACTAGAAACTCCACAACTCGAAACTCCACAACTCAAAACTCCACAACTTGAAACTCCACAACTAGAGACCCCACAACTAGAAACTCCACAACTAGAAACTTCACAACTAGAAACTCCACAACTGGAAACTCCAAAACTTGAGACTCCGCAACTTGAAACTCCACAACTAGAAACTCCGCTATTAAAACTCCACAACTAGAAACTCCGCAACTAGAAACTCCGCAACTTGAAACTCCACAACTTGATACTCCAAAACTCGAAACTCCACAACTAGAAACTCCACAACTAGAAAATCCACAACCAGAGACTCTGCAATTCTACAACTAGAAACTCCACAACTGGAAACTCCACAACTAGATACTCCGCAACTAGAAACTCCACAACTAGAGACTACACAACTTGAAACTCCACAACTAGAAACTCCACAACTAGAAACTCTGCAACTAGAGACTCCACAACTAGAAACTCCACAACTACAAACTCTACAAATAGAGACTCGGCTACAAGAAATTTTATGTCTAGAAAGTCCACAACCAGAAACTCCACAACTGGAAACTCCACAACTAGAAACTCCGCAGCTAGAAACTACACAACTAGAGACTCCACAACTAGAAACTCCACAACTAGAAACTCCACAACTTGAAACCTCACAACCTTAAGTTATGCAACTAGAAAATCCACAGCTAGAGATTCCGCAACTAGAAACTACACAACTAGAAACTCCACAACTAAAAACTCCACAACTAGAAACTCCAAAACTCGAAACTCCACAACTCGAAACTCCACTACTGGAAACTCCACAACTAGACACTCCACAACTAAAAACTCTTCAACTAGAAACTCCTAAACTAGAAACTCCACAACTAGAGAATCTACAACTAGAGACTTCAAACTAGAAACTCAACAACTAGAAACTCCACAACTAAAAACTCAACAAGTAGAAACTCCACAGCATGAGACTCCGCAACTTGAAACTCCACAACTAGAAACTCCGCAACTAGAAACTCTACAATTAGGAACTCCGCAAATAGAAACTCCACAACAAGAAACTCCACAACTCGAAACTCCACTACTAGATACTCCACAACTGGATACTCGACAACTAGAAACTCCACATCTAGAGACTCCACAACTGGAAACTCCACAACTACAGACTCTGCAACTAGAAACTTCACAACTAGAGACTCCGCAACTCCACAACTAGAAACTCCACAACTGAAAAATCCACAACTAGATACTCCACAACTAGAAAATCCACAACTAGAAACTCCACAACTATAGACTCAACAACTTGAAACTCCACAAGTTTAAACTCCACAACTTAAGACTCCACAACTAGAAACTTCACAACTGGAAACTCCACAACTAGAAACTCCGCAACTAGAAACTCCGCAATAGGAGACTCTACAACTAGAATCTTCACAACTAGAAACTCCAAAACTAGAAACTCCACAACTAGAAACTTAACAACTAGAAACTCCGCAACTAGAGACTCCACACCTAGAAACTCCACAACTAAAAACTCCGCAACCAGAAACTCCACAACTAGAAACTCCACAACTAGAAACTCCGCAACTAGAGTCTCACCAACTGGAAACTCCACAACTACAAACTCCACAACTACAAACTCCACAACTTGAGACTCCGCAACTTGAAACTTCACACCTAGAAACTCCGCGATTGAAAACTCCGCAACTAGAAACTCCACAAATTAAAACTCCACAACTAGGCACTCCACATTTGGAAACTTTACAACTAGATACTTCACAACTGGAAACCCCACAACTAGA
Organism: Rhipicephalus microplus; assembly: GCF_043290135.1. Taxonomy (NCBI): domain Eukaryota; kingdom Metazoa; phylum Arthropoda; class Arachnida; order Ixodida; family Ixodidae; genus Rhipicephalus; species Rhipicephalus microplus. Next base: position 370,426 of record NW_027464744.1, on the reverse strand, counting down.
TACTCCACAACAGGAAACTCCACAACTAGAAACTCCACAACTAGAAACTCCACAACCAGAAACTCGACACATAGAAACTCCACAACTAGAAACTTCACAGCTAGAGACTCCGCAACTAGAGACTCCACTACTAGAAACTCCACAACTATAAAATCCACAACCAGAGACTCTGCAATTCCACAACTAGAAACTCCACAACTGCAAACTCCACAACTAGATACTCCGCAACTAGAAACTCCACAACTAGAGACTCCACAACTTGACACTCCACAAATAGAATTTCCACAACTAGAAACTCTGCAACTAGAGACTCCACAACTAGAAACTCCAAAACTAGAAACTCCACAACTACAAACTCTACAAGTAAAGACTCGGCTACAAGAAATTTCATGTCTAGAAAGTCCACAACTAAAAACTCCACAACTGGAAACTCCACAACTGGAAACTCCACAACTAGAAACTCCACAACTGGAAACTCCGCAACTAGACACTCCACAACTAGAAACTCCACAACCAGAAACTCCACAACTAGAAACTCCACAACTAGAAACTTCACAACTAGAGACTCCGCAACTAGAGACTCCACAACTAGAAACTCCGCCACTAGAAACTCCACAACCAGAGACTCTGCAACTAGAAACTCCGCAACTAGAAACTCCGCAGCTAGAAACTACACAACTAGAGACTCCACAACTAGAAACTCCACGACTAGAAACTCTGCAACTAGAGACTCCACAACTAGAAACTCCACAACTACAAACTCTACAAATAGAGACTCGGCTACAAGAAATTTGATGTCTAGAAAGTCCACAACCAGAAACTCCACAACTGGAAACTACACAACTAGAGACTCCACAACTAGAAACTCCACAACTAGAAACTCCACAACTTGAAACCTCACAACCTTAAGTTACGCAACTAGAAAATCCACAGCTAGAGATTCCGCAACTAGAAACTACACAACTAGAAACTCCACAACTAGAAACTCCACAACTAGAAACTCCACAACTTGAAACTCCACAACTCGAAACTCCACTACTGGAAACTTCTCAACTAGACACTCCACAACTAAAAACTCTTCAACTAGAAACTCCTAAACTAGAGACTCCACAACTAGAGAATCTACAACTAGAGACTTCAAACTAGAAACTCAACAACTAGAAACTCCACAACTAAAAACTCAACAAGTAGAAACTCCACAGCATGAGACTCCGCAACTTGAAACTCCACAACTAGAAACTCCGCAACTAGAAACTCTACAACTAGGAACTCCGCAAATAGAAACTCATCAACAAGAAACTCCACAACTCGAAACTCCACTACTAGATACTCCACAACTAGATACTCGACAACTAGAAACTCCACATCTAGAGACTGCACAACTGGAAACTCCACAACTACAGACTCTGCAACTAGAAACTTCACAACTAGAGACTCCGCAACTCCACAACTAGAAACTCCACAACTGAAAAATCCACAACTAGATACTCCACAACTAGAAAATCCACAACTAGAAACTCCACAACTATAGACTCAACAACTTGAAACTCCACAAGTTTAAACTCCACAACTTAAGACTCCACAACTAGAAACTTCACAACTGGAAACTCCGCAACTAAAAACTCCGCAACAAGAAACTCCGCAATAGGAGACTCTACAACTACAATCTCCACAACTAGAAACTCCAAAACTAGAAACTCCACAACTAGAAACTTTACAACTAGAAACTCCGCAAATAGAGACTCCACCACTAGAAACTCCACAACTAAAAACTCCTCAACCAGAAACTCCACAACTAGAAACTCAACAACTAGAAACTCCGCAACTAGAGACTCACCAACTAGAAACTCCACAACTACAAACTCCACAACTACAAACTCCACAACTTGAGACTCCGCAACTTGAAACTTCACACCTAGAAACTCCGCTATTAAAAACTCCGCAACTAGAAACTCCGCAACTAGAAACTCCACAACTTAAAACTCCACAACTAGGTACTCCACAACTGGAAACTTTACAACTAGATACTTCACAACTGGAAACCCCACAACTAGATACTCCACAACTGGAAACTCCACAACTAGAAACTCCACAACTAGAAACTCCACAACTAGAAACTCCACAACTAGAAACTTCACAACTAGAGACTCCGCAACTAGAGACTCCACAACTAGAAACTCCACAACTATAAAGTCCACAACCAGAGACTCTGCTATTCCACAACTAGAAACTCCACAACTGCAAACTCCACAACTAGATACTCCGCAACTAGAAACTCCACAACTAGAGACTCCACAACTTGAAACTCCACAACTAGAATTTCCACAACTAGAAGCTCTGCAACTAGAGACTCCACAACTAGAAACTCCAAAACTAGAAACTCCACAACTACAAACTCTACAAGTAAAGACTCGGCTACAAGAAATTTCATGTCTAGAAAGTCCACAACTAAAAACTCCACAACTGGAAACTCCACAACTAAAAACTCAACAACTAGAAACTCCACAGCATGAGACTCCGCAACTTGAAACTCCACATTTAAAAACTCCGCAAATAGAAACTCCACAACTAGGAACTTCACAACTAGAAACTCCACAACTAGAAACTCCACAACTCGAAACTCCACTTCTAGATACTCCACAACTGGAAACTCCACAACTAGACACTCCGCAACTAGAAACTCCACAACTTGAGACGCCGCAACTAGAAACTCCACAACTTGAAACTTCACAACTAGAAACTCCACAACTTACCGAAAACAGCCGCCGATTGGAACCACCTTCCCTCTTCCGTTGTATCAATAACAGACCCTTTGTTATTCAAGACTGCAATTTCTCAGCAATGCTTGTAACTATACGCAGTTTCCACTATCTATCTTTGTCTTGTATGTGCTTGAATTCTTATACATTTTTAGTTGACTTATGTTGCCTTCCTGATTTGCGCATCTGATACTTGTTTCTTTATTTTGTCTTTTTTTCTTGTGTGTTATATATGTTGTACCCACCCCCTCTGTAATGCCCTACGGGCCCTGAGGGTATTCTAATAAATAAATAAATAAACTAGAAACTCTACAACTGGAGACTCCTCAACTAGAGAATTCGCAACTAGAAACTCCAAAACTAGAGACTCTGCAACTAGAAACTCCGCAGCTAGAACCTGCACAACTAGAAACTCCACAACTCGAAACTCCACAACTCAAAACTCCACAACTAGAGACCCCACAACTAGAAACTCCACAACTAGAAACTTCACAACTAGAAACTCCACAACATGAAACTCCAAAACTTGAGACTCCGCAACTTGAAACTCCGCAACTAGAAACTCCGCTATTAAAACTCCACAACTAGAAACTCCGCAACTAGAAACTCCGCAACTTGAAACTCCACAACTTGATACTCCACAACTGGAAACTCCACAACTAGATACTTCACAACTTGAAACTCCACAACCAGAGACTCTGCAATCCCACAACTAGAAACTTCACAACTGGAAACTCTACAACTAGATACTCCGCAACTAGAAACTCCACAACTAGAGACTCCACAACTTGAAACTTCACAACTAGAAACTCCACAACTAGAAACTCTGCAACTAGAGACTCTTCAGCTAGAAACTCCACAACTACAAACTCTACAAATAGAGACTCGACTACAAGAAATTTCATGTCTAGAAAGTCCACAACCAGAAACTCCACAACTGGAAACTCCACAACTAGAAACTCCACAACTAGAAACTCCACAACTAGAGATTCCGCAACTAGAAACTCCACAACCAGAGACTCTGCAACTAGAAACTCCGCAGCTAGAAACTCCACAAATGAAACTCCGCAACTTGAAACTCCACAACTAGATACTCCACAACTGGAAACTTCACAACTAGATACTTCACAACTGGAAACTCCACAACTAGATACTCCACAACTGGAAACTCCACAACCAGAAACTCCACAACTAGAGACTCCAAAACTCGAAACTCCACAACTAGAAACTCCACAACTAGAAAATCCACAACCAGAGACTCTGCAATTCTACAACTAGAAACTCCACAACTGGAAACTCCACAACTAGATACTCCGCAACTAGAAACTCCACAACTAGAGACTACACAACTTGAAACTCCACAACTAGAAACTCCACAACTAGAAACTCTGCAACTAGAGACTCTTCAGCTAGAAACTCCACAACTACAAACTCTACAAATAGAGACTCGACTACAAGAAATTTCATGTCTAGAAAGTCCACAACCAGAAACTCCACAACTGGAAACTCCACAACTAGAAACTCCACAACTAGAAACTCCACAACTAGAGATTCCGCAACTAGAAACTCCACAACCAGAGACTCTGCAAGTAGAAACTCCGCAGCTAGAAACTCCACAAATGAAACTCCGCAACTTGAAACTCCACAACTAGATACTCCACAACTGGAAACTTCACAACTAGATACTTCACAACTGGAAACTCCACAACTAGATACTCCACAACTGGAAACTCCACAACCAGAAACTCCACAACTAGAGACTCCAAAACTCGAAACTCCACAACTAGAAACTCCACAACTAGAAAATCCACAACCAGAGACTCTGCAATTCTACAACTAGAAACTCCACAACTGGAAACTCCACATCTAGATACTCCGCAACTAGAAACTCCACAACTAGAGACTACACAACTTGAAACTCCACAACTAGAAACTCCACAACTAGAAACTCTGCAACTAGAAACTCCACAACTAGAAACTCCACAACTACAAACTCTACAAATAGAGACTCGGCTACAAGAAATTTGATGTCTAGAAAGTCCACAACCAGAAACTCCACAACTGGAAACTCCACAACTAGAAACTCCGCAGCTAGAAACTACACAACTAGAGACTCCACAACTAGAAACTCCAAAACTAGAAACTCCACAACTTGAAACCTCACAACCTTAAGTTATGCAACTAGAAAATCCACAGCTAGAGATTCCGCAACTAGAAACTACACAACTAGAAACTCCACAACTAAAAACTCTACAACTAGAAACTCGAAAACTCGAAACTCCACAACTCGAAACTCCACTACTGGAAACTCCACAACTAGACACTCCACAACTAAAAACTCTTCAACTAGAAACTCCTAAACTAGAAACTCCACAACTAGAGAATCTACAACTAGAGACTTCAAACTAGAAACTCAACAACTAGAAACTCCACAACTAAAAACTCAACAAGTAGAAACTCCACAGCATGAGACTCCGCGACTTGAAACTCCACAACTAGAAACTCCGCAACTAGAAACTCTACAATTAGGAACTCCGCAAATAGAAACTCCACAACAAGAAACTCCACAACTCGAAACTCCACTACTAGATACTCCACAACTGGATACTCGACAACTAGAAACTCCACATCTAGAGACTGCACAACTGGAAACTCCACAACTACAGACTCTGCAACTAGAAACTTCCCAACTAGAGACTCCGCAACTCCACAACTAGAAACTCCACAACTGAAAAATCCACAACTAGATACTCCACAACTAGAAAATCCACAACTAGAAACTCCACAACTATAGACTCAACAACTTGAAACTCCACAAGTTTAAACTCCACAACTTAAGACTCCACAACTAGAAACTTCACAACTGGAAACTCCACAACTAGAAACTCCGAAACTAGAAACTCCGCAATTGGAGACTCTACAACTAGAATCTTCACAACTAGAAACTCCAAAACTAGAAACTCCACAACTAGAAGCTTAACAACTAGAAACTCCCCAACTAGAGACTCCACACCTAGAAATTCCACAACTAAAAACTCCGCAACCAGAAACTCCACAACTAGAAACTCCAAAACTAGAAACTCCGCAACTAGAGACTCACCAACTTGAAACTCCACAACTACAAACTCCACAACTACAAACTCCACAACTTGAGACTCCGCAACTTGAAACTTCACACCTAGAAACTCCGCTATTGAAAACTCCGCAACTAGAAACTCCACAAATTAAAACTCCACAACTAGGCACTCCACAACTGGAAACTTTACAACTAGATACTCCACAACTCGAAACTCCACTTCTAGATACTCCACAACTGGAAACTCCACAACTAGACACTCCGCAACTAGAAACTCCACAACTTGAGACGCCGCAACTAGAAACTCCACAACTTGAAACTTCACAACTAGAAACTCCACAACTTACCGAAAACAGCCGCCGATTGGAACCACCTTCCCTCTTCCGTTGTATCAATAACAGACCCTTTGTTATTCAAGACTGCAATTTCTCAGCAATGCTTGTAACTATACGCAGTTTCCACTATCTATCTTTGTCTTGTATGTGCTTGAATTCTTATACATTTTTAGTTGACTTATGTTGCCTTCCTGATTTGCGCATCTGATACTTGTTTCTTTATTTTGTCTTTTTTTCTTGTGTGTTATATATGTTGTACCCACCCCCTCTGTAATGCCCTACGGGCCCTGAGGGTATTCTAATAAATAAATAAATAAACTAGAAACTCTACAACTGGAGACTCCTCAACTAGAGAATTCGCAACTAGAAACTCCAAAACTAGAGACTCTGCAACTAGAAACTCCGCAGCTAGAACCTGCACAACTAGAAACTCCACAACTCGAAACTCCAATACTCAAAACTCCACAACTAGAGACCCCACAACTAGAAACTCCACAACTAGAAACTTCACAACTAGAAACTCCACAACATGAAACTCCAAAACTTGAGACTCCGCAACTTGAAACTCCGCAACTAGAAACTCCGCTATTAAAACTCCACAACTAGAAACTCCGCAACTAGAAACTCCGCAACTTGAAACTCCACAACTTGATACTCCACAACTGGAAACTCCACAACTAGATACTTCACAACTTGAAACTCCACAACCAGAGACTCTGCAATCCCACAACTAGAAACTTCACAACTGGAAACTCTACAACTAGATACTCCGCAACTAGAAACTCCACAACTAGAGACTCCACAACTTGAAACTTCACAACTAGAAACTCCACAACTAGAAACTCTGCAACTAGAGACTCTTCAGCTAGAAACTCCACAACTACAAACTCTACAAATAGAGACTCGACTACAAGAAATTTCATGTCTAGAAAGTCCACAACCAGAAACTCCACAACTGGAAACTCCACAACTAGAAACTCCACAACTAGAAACTCCACAACTAGAGATTCCGCAACTAGAAACTCCACAACCAGAGACTCTGCAACTAGAAACTCCGCAGCTAGAAACTCCACAAATGAAACTCCGCAACTTGAAACTCCACAACTAGATACTCCACAACTGGAAACTTCACAACTAGATACTTCACAACTGGAAACTCCACAACTAGATACTCCACAACTGGAAACTCCACAACCAGAAACTCCACAACTAGAGACTCCAAAACTCGAAACTCCACAACTAGAAACTCCACAACTAGAAAATCCACAACCAGAGACTCTGCAATTCTACAACTAGAAACTCCACAACTGGAAACTCCACAACTAGATACTCCGCAACTAGAAACTCCACAACTAGAGACTACACAACTTGAAACTCCACAACTAGAAACTCCACAACTAGAAACTCTGCAACTAGAGACTCTTCAGCTAGAAACTCCACAACTACAAACTCTACAAATAGAGACTCGACTACAAGAAATTTCATGTCTAGAAAGTCCACAACCAGAAACTCCACAACTGGAAACTCCACAACTAGAAACTCCACAACTAGAAACTCCACAACTAGAGATTCCGCAACTAGAAACTCCACAACCAGAGACTCTGCAACTAGAAACTCCGCAGCTAGAAACTCCACAAATGAAACTCCGCAACTTGAAACTCCACAACTAGATACTCCACAACTGGAAACTTCACAACTAGATACTTCACAACTGGAAACTCCACAACTAGATACTCCACAACTGGAAACTCCACAACCAGAAACTCCACAACTAGAGACTCCAAAACTCGAAACTCCACAACTAGAAACTCCACAACTAGAAAATCCACAACCAGAGACTCTGCAATTCTACAACTAGAAACTCCACAACTGGAAACTCCACAACTAGATACTCCGCAACTAGAAACTCCACAACTAGAGACTACACAGCTTGAAACTCCACAACTAGAAACTCCACAACTAGAAACTCTGCAACTAGAAACTCCACAACTAGAAACTCCACAACTACAAACTCTACAAATAGAGACTCGGCTACAAGAAATTTGATGTCTAGAAAGTCCACAACCAGAAACTCCACAACTGGAAACTCCACAACTAGAAACTCCGCAGCTAGAAACTACACAACTAGAGACTCCACAACTAGAAACTCCAAAACTAGAAACTCCACAACTTGAAACCTCACAACCTTAAGTTATGCAACTAGAAAATCCACAGCTAGAGATTCCGCAACTAGAAACTACACAACTAGAAACTCCACAACTAAAAACTCTACAACTAGAAACTCGAAAACTCGAAACTCCACAACTCGAAACTCCACTACTGGAAACTCCACAACTAGACACTCCACAACTAAAAACTCTTCAACTAGAAACTCCTAAACTAGAAACTCCACAACTAGAGAATCTACAACTAGAGACTTCAAACTAGAAACTCAACAACTAGAAACTCCACAACTAAAAACTCAACAAGTAGAAACTCCACAGCATGAGACTCCGCAACTTGAAACTCCACAACTAGAAACTCAGCAACTAGAAACTCTACAATTAGGAACTCCGCAAATAGAAACTCCACAACAAGAAACTCCACAACTCGAAACTCCACTACTAGATACTCCACAACTGGATACTCGACAACTAGAAACTCCACATCTAGAGACTGCACAACTGGAAACTCCACAACTACAGACTCTGCAACTAGAAACTTCCCAACTAGAGACTCCGCAACTCCACAACTAGAAACTCCACAACTGAAAAATCCACAACTAGATACTCCACAACTAGAAAATCCACAACTAGAAACTCCACAACTATAGACTCAACAACTTGAAACTCCACAAGTTTAAACTCCACAACTTAAGACTCCACAACTAGAAACTTCACAACTGGAAACTCCACAACTAGAAACTCCGCAACTAGAAACTCCGCAATTGGAGACTCTACAACTAGAATCTTCACAACTAGAAACTCCAAAACTAGAAACTCCACAACTAGAAGCTTAACAACTAGAAACTCTACAAGTAAAGACTCGGCTACAAGAAATTTCATGTCTAGAAAGTCCACAACTAAAAACTCCACAACTGGAAACTCCACAACTAAAAACTCAACAACTAGAAACTCCACAGCATGAGACTCCGCAACTTGAAACTCCACATTTAAAAACTCCGCAAATAGAAACTCCACAACTAGGAACTTCACAACTAGAAACTCCACAACTAGAAACTCCACAACTCGAAACTCCACTTCTAGATACTCCACAACTGGAAACTCCACAACTAGACACTCCACAACTAAAAACTCTTCAACTAGAAACTCCATAACTAGAAACTCCACAACTCGAAACTCCACTTCTAGATACTTCACAAATGGAAACTCCACAACTAGACACTCCGCAACTAGAAACTCCACAACTTGAGACGCCGCAACTAGAAACTCCACAACTTGAAACTTCACAACTAGAAACTCCACAACTTACCGAAAACAGCCGCCGATTGGAACCACCTTCCCTCTTCCGTTGTATCAATAACAGACCCTTTGTTATTCAAGACTGCAATTTCTCAGCAATGCTTGTAACTATACGCAGTTTCCACTATCTATCTTTGTCTTGTATGTGCTTGAATTCTTATACATTTTTAGTTGACTTATGTTGCCTTCCTGATTTGCGCATCTGATACTTGTTTCTTTATTTTGTCTTTTTTTCTTGTGTGTTATATATGTTGTACCCACCCCCTCTGTAATGCCCTACGGGCCCTGAGGGTATTCTAATAAATAAATAAATAAACTAGAAACTCTACAACTAGAGACTCCTCAACTAGAGAATTCGCAACTAGAAACTCCAAAACTAGAGACTCTGCAACTAGAAACTCCGCAGCTAGAACCTGCACAACTAGAAACTCCACAACTCGAAACTCCACAACTCAAAACTCCACAACTAGAGACCCCACAACTAGAAACTCCACAACTAGAAACTTCACAACTAGAAACTCCACAACATGAAACTCCAAAACTTGAGACTCCGCAACTTGAAACTCCGCAACTAGAAACTCCGCTATTAAAACTCCACAACTAGAAACTCCGCAACTAGAAACTCCGCAACTTGAAACTCCACAACTTGATACTCCACAACTGGAAACTCCACAACTAGATACTTCACAACTTGAAACTCCACAACCAGAGACTCTGCAATCCCACAACTAGAAACTCCACAACTGGAAACTCTACAACTAGATACTCCGCAACTAGAAACTCCACAACTAGAGACTCCACAACTTGAAACTTCACAACTAGAAACTCCACAACTAGAAACTCTGCAACTAGAGACTCTTCAGCTAGAAACTCCACAACTACAAACAATACAAATAGAGACTCGACTACAAGAAATTTCATGTCTAGAAAGTCCACAACCAGAAACTCCACAACTGGAAACTCCACAACTAGAAACTCCACAACTAGAAACTCCACAACTAGAGATTCCGCAACTAGAAACTCCACAACCAGAGACTCTGCAACTAGAAACTCCGCAGCTAGAAACTCCACAAATGAAACTCCGCAACTTGAAACTCCACAACTAGATACTCCACAACTGGAAACTTCACAACTAGATACTTCACAACTGGAAACTGCACAACTAGATACTCCACAACTGGAAACTCCACAACCAGAAACTCCACAACTAGAGACTCCAAAACTCGAAACTACACAACTAGAAACTCCACAACTAGAAAATCCACAACCAGAGACTCTGCAATTCTACAACTAGAAACTCCACAACTGGAAACTCCACAACTAGATACTCCGCAACTAGAAACTCCACAACTAGAGACTACACAACTTGAAACTCCACAACTAGAAACTCCACAACTAGAAACTCTGCAACTAGAAACTCCACAACTAGAAACTCCACAACTACAAACTCTACAAATAGAGACTCGGCTACAAGAAATTTGATGTCTAGAAAGTCCACAACCAGAAACTCCACAACTGGAAACTCCACAACTAGAAACTCCGCAGCTAGAAACTACACAACTAGAGACTCCACAACTAGAAACTCCAAAACTAGAAACTCCACAACTTGAAACCTCACAACCTTAAGTTATGCAACTAGAAAATCCACAGCTAGAGATTCCGCAACTAGAAACTACACAACTAGAAACTCCACAACTAAAAACTCTACAACTAGAAACTCGAAAACTCGAAACTCCACAACTCGAAACTCCACTACTGGAAACTCCACAACTAGACACTCCACAACTAAAAACTCTTCAACTAGAAACTCCTAAACTAGAAACTCCACAACTAGAGAATCTACAACTAGAGACTTCAAACTAGAAACTCAACAACTAGAAACCCCACAACTAAAAACTCAACAAGTAGAAACTCCACAGCATGAGACTCCGCAACTTGAAACTCCACAACTAGAAACTCCGCAACTAGAAACTCTACAATTAGGAACTCCGCAAATAGAAACTCCACAACAAGAAACTCCACAACTCGAAACTCCACTACTAGATACTCCACAACTGGATACTCGACAACTAGAAACTCCACATCTAGAGACTGCACAACTGGAAACTCCACAACTACAGACTCTGCAACTAGAAACTTCCCAACTAGAGACTCCGCAACTCCACAACTAGAAACTCCACAACTGAAAAATCCACAACTAGATACTCCACAACTAGAAAATCCACAACTAGAAACTCCACAACTATAGACTCAACAACTTGAAACTCCACAAGTTTAAACTCCACAACTTAAGACTCCACAACTAGAAACTTCACAACTGGAAACTCCACAACTAGAAACTCCGCAACTAGAAACTCCGCAATTGGAGACTCTACAACTAGAATCTTCACAACTAGAAACTCCAAAACTAGAAACTCCACAACTAGAAGCTTAACAACTAGAAACTCCCCAACTAGAGACTCCACACCTAGAAATTCCACAACTAAAAACTCCGCAACCAGAAACTCCACAACTAGAAACTCCAAAACTAGAAACTCCGCAACTAGAGACTCACCAACTTGAAACTCCACAACTACAAACTCCACAACTACAAACTCCACAACTTGAGACTCCGCAACTTGAAACTTCACACCTAGAAACTCCGCTATTGAAAACTCCGCAACTAGAAACTCCACAAATTAAAACTCCACAACTAGGCACTCCACAACTGGAAACTTTACAACTAGATACTTCACAACTGGAAACCCCACAACTAGATACTCCACAACTGGAAACTCCACAACTAGAAACTCCACAACTAGAAACTCCACAACCAGAAACTCGACACATAGAAACTCCACAACTAGAAACTTCACAACTAGAGACTCCGCAACTAGAAACTCCACAACTATAAAATCCACAACCAGAGACTCTGAAATTCCACAACTAGAAACTCCACAACTGCAAACTCCACAACTAGATACTCCGCAACAAGAAACTCCACAACTAGAGACTCCACAACTTGAAACTCCACAAATAGAATTTCCACAACTAGAAAATCTGCAACTAGAGACTCCACAACTAGAAACTCCAAAACTAGAAACTCCACAACTACAAACTCTACAAGTAAAGACTCGGCTACAAGAAATTTCATGTCTAGAAAGTCCACAACTAAAAACTCCACAACTTGAAACTCCACAACTGGAAACTCCACAACTAGAAACTCCACAACTGGAAACTCCACAACTAGACACTCCACAACTAGAAACTCCACAACCAGAAACTCCACAACTAGAAACTCCACAACTAGAAACTTCACAACTAGAGACTCCGCAACTAGAGACTCCACAACTAGAAACTCCGAAACTAGAAACTCCACAACCAGAGACTCTGCAACTAGAAACTCTGCAACTAGAAACTCCGCAGCTAGAAACTACACAACTAGAGACTCCACAACTAGAAACTCCACGACTAGAAACTCTGCAACTAGAGACTCCACAACTAGAAACTCCACAACTACAAACTCTACAAATAGAGACTCGGCTACAAGAAATTTGATGTCTAGAAAGTCCACAACGAGAAACTCCACAACTGGAAACTCCACAACTAGAAACTCCGCAGCTAGAAACTACACAACTAGAGACTCCACAACTAGAAACTCCACAACTAGAAACTCCACAACTTGAAACCTCACAACCTTAAGTTACGCAACTAGAAAATCCACAGCTAGAGATTCCGCAACTAGAAACTACACAACTAGAAACTCCACAACTCAAAACTCCACAACTAGAAACTCCAAAACTCGAAACTCCACTACTGGAAACTCCTCAACTAGACACTCCACAACTAAAAACTCTTCAACTAGAAACTCCTAAACTAGAGACTCCACAACTAGAGAATCTACAACTAGAGACTTCAAACTAGAAACTGAACAACTAGAAACTCCACAACTAAAAACTCAACAAGTAGAAACTCCACAGCATGAGACTCCGCAACTTGAAACTCCACAACTAGAAACTCCGCAACTAGAAACTCTACAACTAGGAACTCCGCAAATAGAAACTCATCAACAAGAAACTCCACAACTCGAAACTCCACTAGTAGATACTCCACAACTAGATACTCGACAACTAGAAACTCCACATCTAGAGACTGCACAACTGGAAACTCCACAACTACAGACTCTGCAACTAGAAACTTCACAACTAGAGACTCCGCAACTCTACAACTAGAAACTCCACAACTGAAAAATCCACAACTAGATACTCCACAACTAGAAAATCCACAACTAGAAACTCCACAACTATAGACTCAACAACTTGAAACTCCACAAGTTTAAACTCCACAACTTAAGACTCCACAACTAGAAACTTCACAACTGGAAACTCCGCAACTAAAAACTCCGCAACTAGAAACTCCGCAATAGGAGACTCTACAACTAGAATCTCCACAACTAGAAACTCCAAAACTAGAAACTCCACAACTAGAAACTTTACAACTAGAAACTCCGCAAATAGAGACTCACCAACTAGAAACTCCACAACTACAAACTCCACAACTACAAACTCCACAACTTGAGACTCCGCAACTTGAAACTTCACACCTAGAAACTCCGCTATTAAAAACTCCGCAACTAGAAACTCCGCAACTAGAAACTCCACAACTTAAAACTCCACAACTAGGTACTCCACAACTGGAAACTTTACAACTAGATACTTCACAACTGGAAACCCCACAACTAGATACTCCATCACTGGAAACTCCACAACTAGAAACTCCACAACTAGAAACTCCACAACTAGAAACTCCACAACTAGAAACTTCACAACTAGAGACTCCGCAACTAGAGACTCCACAACTAGAAACTCCACAACTATAAACTCCACAACCAGAGACTCTGCTATTCCACAACTAGAAACTCCCCATCTGCAAACTCCACAACTAGATACTCCGCAACTAGAAACTCCACAACTAGAGACTCCACAACTTGAAACTCCACAACTAGAATTTCCACAACTAGAAACTCTGCAACTAGAGACTCCACAACTAGAAACTCCAAAACTAGAAACTCCACAACTACAAACTCTACAAGTAAAGACTCGGCTACAAGAAATTTCATGTCTAGAAAGTCCACAACTAAAAACTCCACAACTGGAAACTCCACAACTAAAAACTCAACAACTAGAAACTCCACAGCATGAGACTCTGCAACTTGAAACTCCACATTTCAAAACTCCGCAAATAGAAACTCCACAACTAGGAACTTCACAACTAGAAACTCCACAACTAGAAACTCCACAACTCGAAACTCCACTACTAGATACTCCACAACTGGAAACTCGACAACTAGAAACTCCACATCTAGAGACTCCACAACTTGAAACTCCACAACTAGAGACTCCGCAACTAGAAACTCCACAACTAGAGACTCCGCAACTCCACAACTATAAACTTCACAACTGAAAAATCCACAACTAGATACTCCACAACTAGAAACTCCACAACTATAGACTCCACAGCTTGAAACTCCACACGTTTAAACTCCACAACTTAAGACTCCACAACTAGAAACTCCACAACTAGAAACTCCCCTACTAGAAACTCCGCAACTAGAAACTCCGCAACAGGAGACTCTACAACTAGAAACTCCACAACTAAAAACTCCAAAACTAGAAACTCCACAACTGGAAACTCCACAACTACAAACTCCACAACTACAAACTCCACAAATACAGACTCGGCAACTAGAAATTCAATATCTAGAAATTCCACAACTAGAAACAACAAAACTAGAGACTTCACAACTAGAAACTCAACAACTAGAAACTCCACAACTAAAAAGTCCACAACTGGAAACTCCACAACTTGAGACTCCGCAAATTGAAACTTCACAACTGGAAACTCCACAACTAGATACTCCACAACTGGAAACTCCACAACTAGAAACTCCACAACTAGACTCCACAACTTGTAACTCCACAACTAGAGACTCCGCAACTAGAAACTCCACAACTAGAGACTCCGCAACTCCACAACTAGAAACTCCACAACTGGAAACTCCACAACTAGATACTCCGCAACTAGAAACTCCACAACTAGAGACTCCACAACTTGAAACTCCACAACTTTAAACTCCACAACTTGAGACTCCACAAGTAAAAACTCTACACCTCAAAACTCCACAACTGGAAACTCCACAATTAGAAACTCCACAACCAGAAACTCCACACCTAGAAGCTCCACAACTAAAAACTCCACAACTGGAAACTCCACAACTAGAAACTCCACAACTAGAAACTCCACAACTAGAGACTCCGCAACTAGAAACTCCACAACCAGAGACTCTGCAACTAGAAACTCCGCAACTAGAAACTCCACAGCTAGAAACTACACAACTAGAGACTCCACAACTAAAAACTCCACAACTAGAAACTCCACAACTAGAGACTCCACAACTTGAAACTCCACAACTAGAAACTCCACAACTAGAAACTCTGCAACTAGAGACTCCACAACTAGAAACTCCACAACTACAAACTCTACAAATAGAGACTCCAACACTACAAACTCCAAAACTACAAACTCCACAACTTGAGACTCTGCAACTTGAAACTTCACACCTAGAAACTCCGCTATTAAAAACTCCGCAACTAGAAACTCCGCAACTAGAAACTCCACAACTTAAAACTCCACAACTAGGTACTCCACAACTGGAAACTTTACAACTAGATGCTTCACAACTGGAAACCCCACAACTAGATACTCCACGACTGGAAACTCCACAACTAGAAACTCCACAACTAGAAACTCCACAACTAGAAACTTCACAACTAGAGACTCCGCAACTAGAGACTCCGCAACTAGAGACTCCACAACTAGAAAATCCACTACTATAAACTTCACAACCAGAGACTCTGCTATTCCACAACTAGAAACTCCACAACTGCAAACTCCACAACTAGATACTCCGCAACTAGAAACTCCACAACCAGAGACTCCACAACTTGAAACTCCACAACTAGAATTTCCACAACTAGAAACTCTGCAACTAGAGACTCCACAACTAGAAACTCCAAAACTAGAAACTCCACAACTACAAACTCTACAAGTAAAGACTCGGCTACAAGAAATTTCATGTCTAGAAAGTCCACAACTAAAAACTCCACAACTGGAAACTCCACAACTAAAAACTCAACAACTAGAAACTCCACAGCATGAGACTCCGCAACTTGAAACTTCACAACTAGAAACTCCGCTATTAAAAACTCCGCAACTAGAAACTCCACAACTAGAAACTCCACAACTTAAAACTCCACAACTAGAAACTCCACAACTAGAAACTCCAGTACTAGAAACTCCACAACCAGAGACTCCCCAACTCCACAACTAGAAACTCCACAACATGAAACTCCACCTAGATACTCCACAACTAGAAACTCCACAACTAGAGACTCCACAACTGGAAACTCCACAACTAGAGACTCTGCAACTAGAAACTTCACAACTAGAGACTCCGCAACTCCACAACTAGAAACTCCACAACTGAAAAATCCACAACTAGATACTCCACATCTAGAAAATCCACAACTATGGACTCAACAACTTGAAACTCCACAAGTTTAAACTCCACAACTTAAGACTCCACAACTAGAAACTCCACAACTGGAAACTCCACAACTAGAAACTCCGCAACTAGAAACTCCGCAACTAGAAACTCCGCAACTAGAGACTCACCAATTAGAAACTCCACAACTAGATACTCCACAACTACAAACTCCACAAATACAGACTCGGCAACTAGAAATTCCATATCTAGAAACTCCACAACTAGAAACTCCACAACTAAAAACTCCACAACTGAAAACTCCACAACTTGAGACTCCGCAACTTGAAACTTCACAACTAGAAACTCCGCTATTAAAAACTCCGCAACTAGAATCTCCACAACTAGAAACTCCACAACTTAAAACTCCACAACTAGATACTCCACAACTTTAAACTCCACAACTTGAGACTCCACAACTAGAAACTCCACAACTTGAAACTCCATAACTAGAAACTTCACAACCAGAAACTCCACAACTAGAAACTCCTCAACTAGAAACTCAACTCCACAACTAGAAACTCTGCCACTAGAGACTCCACAACTAGAAACTCCAAAACTAGAAACTCCACAACTACAAACTCTACAAGTAAAGACTCAGCTACAAGAAATTTCTTGTCTAGAAAGTCCACAACTAAAAACTCAACAACTAGAAACTCCACAGCATGAGACTCCGCAACTTGAAACTCCACATTTAAAAACTCCGCAAATAGAAACTCCACAACTAGGAACTCCACAACTAGAAACTCCACAACTCGAAACTCCACTACTAGATACTCCACAACTGGAAACTCGACAACTAGAAACTCCACATCTAGAGACTCCACAACTTGAAACTCCACAACTAGAGACTCTGCAACTAGAAACTCCACAACTAGAGAGTCCGCAACTCCACAACTATAAACTTCACAACTGAAAAATCCACAACTAGATACTCCACAACTAGAAACTCCACAACTATAGACTCCACAGCTTGAAACTCAGCACGTTTAAACTCCACAACTTAAGACTCCACAACTAGAAACTCCACAACTAGAAACTCCCCTACTAGAAACTCCGCAACTAGAAACTCCGCAACAGGAGACTCTACAACTAGAAACTCCACAACTAAAAACTCCAAAACTAGAAACTCCACAACTGGAAACTCCACAACTAGAAACTCCACAACTTGAGACTCCGCAAATTGAAACTTCACAACTGGAAACTCCACAACTAGATACTCCACAACTGGAAACTCCACAACTAGAAACTCCACAACTAGACTCCACAACTTGAAACTCCACAACTTGAGACTCCGCAACTAGAAACTCCACAACTAGAGACTCCGCAACTCCAAAACTAGAAACTCCATAACTGGAAACTCCACAACTAGATACTCCGCAACTAGAAACTCCACAACTAGAGACTCCACAACTTGAAACTCCACAACTTTAAACTCCACAACTTGAGACTCCACAACTAGAAACTCCACACCTCAAAACTCCACAACTGGAAACTCCACAATTAGAAACTCCACAACCAGAAACTCCACAACTAGAAGCTCCCCAACTAAAAACTCCACAGCTGGAAACTCCACAACTAGAAACTCCACAACTAGAAACTCCACAACTAGAGACTCCGCAACTGGAAACTCCACAACCAGAGACTCTGCAACTAGAAACTCCGCAAATAGAAACTCCGCAGCTAGAAACTACATAACTAGAGACTCCACAACTAAAAACTCCACAACTAGAAACTCCACAACTAGAAACTCCACAACTTGAAACCTCACAACCTTAAGTTACGCAACTAGAAAATCCACAGCTAGAGATTCTGCAACTAGAAACTCCACAACTAGAAGCTCCAAAACTCGAAACTCCACAACTCGAAACTCCACAACTGGAAACTCCACAACTAGACACTCCACAACTAAAAACTCTTCAACTAGAAACTCCAAAACTAGAGACTCCACAACTAGAGAATCTACAACTAGAGACTTCAAACTAGAAACTCAACAACTAGAAACTTC
Organism: Rhipicephalus microplus; assembly: GCF_043290135.1. Taxonomy (NCBI): domain Eukaryota; kingdom Metazoa; phylum Arthropoda; class Arachnida; order Ixodida; family Ixodidae; genus Rhipicephalus; species Rhipicephalus microplus. The sequence goes on along the minus strand of NW_027464744.1, from coordinate 351,205 downwards.
AAAATTCAAAACTCTACTAGAAACTACACAACTGGAAACTCCACAACTAGACACTCCACAACTAGAAACTCCACAACTAGAGACTCTGCAACTAGAAACTCCACAACTTGAAACTTCACAACTAGAAACTCCACAACTAGAAACTCTACAACTAGAGACTCCTCAACTAGAGAATTCGCAACTAGAAACTCCAAAACTAGAGACTCTGCAACTAGAAACTCCGCAGCTAGAAACTCCACAACTAGAAACTCCACAACTAGAAACTCCACAACTAGAAACTCCACAACTCGAAACTCCACAACTCAAAACTCCACAACTTGAAACTCCACAACTAGAGACTCCACAACTAGAAACTCCACAACTAGAAACTCCACAACTAGAAACTCCACAACTGGAAACTCCACAACTTGAGACTCCGCAACTTGAAACTCCACAACTACAAACTCCGCTATTAAAAACTCCGCAACTAGAAACTCCGCAACTAGAAACTCCGCAACCTGAAACTCCAACCCTAGATACTCCACAACTGGAAACTCCACAACTAGATACTTCACAACTGGAAACTCCACAAATAGATTCTCCACAACTGGAAGCTCCACAACCAGAAACTCCACAACTAGAGACTCCAAAACTCGAAACTCCACAACTAGAAACTCCACCACTAGAAAATCCACAACCAAAGACTCTGCAATTCCACAACTAGAAACTCCACAACTGGAAACTCCACAACTAGATACTCTGCAACTAGAAACTCCATAACTAGAGACTCCACAACTTGAAACTCCACAACTAGAAACTCCACAACTAGAAACTCTGCAACTCGAGACTCCACAACTAGAAATTCCATATCTAGAAACTCCACAACTAAAAACTCCACAACTGAAAACTCCACAACTTGAGACTCCGCAACTTGAAACTTCACAACTAGAAACTCCGCTATTAAAAACTCCGCAACTAGAAACTCCACAACTTAAAACTCCACAACTAGATACTCCACAGCTGGAAACTTTACAACTAGATACTTCACAAATGGAAACTCCACATCTAGAGACTCCACAACTTGAAACTCCACAACTAGAGACTCTGCAACTAGAAACTCCACAACTAGAGAGTCCGCAACTCCACAACTATAAACTTCACAACTGAAAAATCCACAACTAGATACTCCACAACTAGAAACTCCACAACTATAGACTCCACAGCTTGAAACTCAGCACGTTTAAACTCCACAACTTAAGACTCCAGAACTAGAAACTCCAGAACTAGAAACTCCCCTACTAGAAACTCCGCAACTAGAAACTCCGCAACAGGAGACTCTACAACTAGAAACTCCACAACTAAAAACTCCAAAACTAGAAACTCCACAACTGGAAACTCCACAACTAGAAACTCCACAACTACAAACTCCACAAATACAGACTCGGCAACTAGAAATTCCATATCTAGAAACTCCACAACTAGAAACAACAAAACTAGAGACTTCACAACTAGAAACTCAACAACTAGAAACTCCACAACTAAAAACTCCACAACTGGAAACTCCACAGCTTGAGACTCTGCAAATTGAAACTTCACAACTGGAAACTCCACAACTAGATACTCCACAACTGGAAACTCCACAACTAGAAACTCCACAACTAGACTCCACAACTTGAAACTCCACAACTTGAGACTCCGCAACTAGAAACTCCACAACTAGAGACTCCGCAACTCCAAAACTAGAAACTCCACAACTGGAAACTCCACAACTAGATACTCCGCAACTAGAAACTCCACAACTAGAGACTCCACAACTTGAAACTCCACAGCTTTAAACTCCACAACTTGAGACTCCACAACTAGAAACTCCACAACTTGAAAATCCACAACTAGAAACTCCACAACCAGAAACTCCACAATTGGAAACTCCACAACTAGAAACTCCACAACTAGAAACTCTGCCACTAGGGACTCCACAACTAGAAACTCCACAACTAGAGACTCCGCAACTGGAAACTCCACAACCAGAGACTCTGCAACTAGAAACTCCGCAAATAGAAACTCCGCAGCTAGAAACTACACAACTAGAGACTCCACAACTAAAAACTCCACAACTAGAAACTCCACAACTAGAAACTCCACAACTTGAAACCTCACAACCTTAAGTTACGCAACTAGAAAATCCACAGCTAGAGATTCCGCAACTAGAAACTCCACAACTAGAAGCTCCAAAACTCGAAACTCCACAACTCGAAACTCCACAACTGGAAACTCCACAACTAGACACTCCACAACTAAAAACTCTTCAACTAGAAACTCCAAAACTAGAGACTCCACAACTAGAGAATCTACAACTAGAGACTTCAAACTAGAAACTCAACAACTAGAAACTTCAAAATTCAAAACTCTACTAGAAACTACACAACTGGAAACTCCACAACTAGACACTCCACAACTAGAAACTCCACAACTAGAGACTCTGCAACTAGAAACTCCACAACTTGAAACTTCACAACTAGAAACTCCACAACTAGAAACTCTACAACTAGAGACTCCTCAACTAGAGAATTCGCAACTAGAAACTCCAAAACTAGAGACTCTGCAACTAGAAACTCCGCAGCTAGAAACTCCACAACTAGAAACTCCACAACTAGAAACTCCACAACTAGAAACTCCACAACTCGAAACTCCACAACTCAAAACTCCACAACTTGAAACTCCACAACTAGAGACTCCACAACTAGAAACTCCACAACTAGAAACTCCACAACTAGAAACTCCACAACTGGAAACTCCACAACTTGAGACTCCGCAACTTGAAACTCCACAACTACAAACTCCGCTATTAAAAACTCCGCAACTAGAAACTCCGCAACTAGAAACTCCGCAACCTGAAACTCCAACCCTAGATACTCCACAACTGGAAACTCCACAACTAGATACTTCACAACTGGAAACTCCACAAATAGATTCTCCACAACTGGAAGCTCCACAACCAGAAACTCCACAACTAGAGACTCCAAAACTCGAAACTCCACAACTAGAAACTCCACCACTAGAAAATCCACAACCAAAGACTCTGCAATTCCACAAGTAGAAACTCCACAACTGGAAACTCCACAACTAGATACTCTGCAACTAGAAACTCCATAACTAGAGACTCACCAATTAGAAACTCCACAACTAGATACTCCACAACTACAAACTCCACAAATACAGACTCGGCAACTAGAAATTCCATATCTAGAAACTCCACAACTAGAAACTCCACAACTAAAAACTCCACAACTGAAAACTCCACAACTTGAGACTCCGCAACTTGAAACTTCACAACTAGAAACTCCGCTATTAAAAACTCCGCAACTAGAATCTCCACAACTAGAAACTCCACAACTTAAAACTCCACAACTAGATACTCCACAACTTTAAACTCCACAACTTGAGACTCCACAACTAGAAACTCCACAACTTGAAACTCCATAACTAGAAACTTCACAACCAGAAACTCCACAACTAGAAACTCCTCAACTAGAAACTCAACTCCACAACTAGAAACTCTGCCACTAGAGACTCCACAACTAGAAACTCCAAAACTAGAAACTCCACAACTACAAACTCTACAAGTAAAGACTCAGCTACAAGAAATTTCTTGTCTAGAAAGTCCACAACTAAAAACTCAACAACTAGAAACTCCACAGCATGAGACTCCGCAACTTGAAACTCCACATTTAAAAACTCCGCAAATAGAAACTCCACAACTAGGAACTCCACAACTAGAAACTCCACAACTCGAAACTCCACTACTAGATACTCCACAACTGGAAACTCGACAACTAGAAACTCCACATCTAGAGACTCCACAACTTGAAACTCCACAACTAGAGACTCTGCAACTAGAAACTCCACAACTAGAGAGTCCGCAACTCCACAACTATAAACTTCACAACTGAAAAATCCACAACTAGATACTCCACAACTAGAAACTCCACAACTATAGACTCCACAGCTTGAAACTCAGCACGTTTAAACTCCACAACTTAAGACTCCACAACTAGAAACTCCACAACTAGAAACTCCCCTACTAGAAACTCCGCAACTAGAAACTCCGCAACAGGAGACTCTACAACTAGAAACTCCACAACTAAAAACTCCAAAACTAGAAACTCCACAACTGGAAACTCCACAACTAGAAACTCCACAACTTGAGACTCCGCAAATTGAAACTTCACAACTGGAAACTCCACAACTAGATACTCCACAACTGGAAACTCCACAACTAGAAACTCCACAACTAGACTCCACAACTTGAAACTCCACAACTTGAGACTCCGCAACTAGAAACTCCACAACTAGAGACTCCGCAACTCCAAAACTAGAAACTCCATAACTGGAAACTCCACAACTAGATACTCCGCAACTAGAAACTCCACAACTAGAGACTCCACAACTTGAAACTCCACAACTTTAAACTCCACAACTTGAGACTCCACAACTAGAAACTCCACACCTCAAAACTCCACAACTGGAAACTCCACAATTAGAAACTCCACAACCAGAAACTCCACAACTAGAAGCTCCCCAACTAAAAACTCCACAGCTGGAAACTCCACAACTAGAAACTCCACAACTAGAAACTCCACAACTAGAGACTCCGCAACTGGAAACTCCACAACCAGAGACTCTGCAACTAGAAACTCCGCAAATAGAAACTCCGCAGCTAGAAACTACACAACTAGAGACTCCACAACTAAAAACTCCACAACTAGAAACTCCACAACTAGAAACTCCACAACTTGAAACCTCACAACCTTAAGTTACGCAACTAGAAAATCCACAGCTAGAGATTCTGCAACTAGAAACTCCACAACTAGAAGCTCCAAAACTCGAAACTCCACAACTCGAAACTCCACAACTGGAAACTCCACAACTAGACACTCCACAACTAAAAACTCTTCAACTAGAAACTCCAAAACTAGAGACTCCACAACTAGAGAATCTACAACTAGAGACTTCAAACTAGAAACTCAACAACTAGAAACTTCAAAATTCAAAACTCTACTAGAAACTACACAACTGGAAACTCCACAACTAGACACTCCACAACTAGAAACTCCACAACTAGAGACTCTGCAACTAGAAACTCCACAACTTGAAACTTCACAACTAGAAACTCCACAACTAGAAACTCTACAACTAGAGACTCCTCAACTAGAGAATTCGCAACTAGAAACTCCAAAACTAGAGACTCTGCAACTAGAAACTCCACAGCTAGAAACTCCACAACTAGAAACTCCACAACTAGAAACTCCACAACTAGAAATTCCACAACTCGAAACTCCACAACTCAAAACTCCACAACTTGAAACTCCACAACTAGAGACTCCACAACTAGAAACTCCACAACTAGAAACTCCACAACTAGAAACTCCACAACTGGAAACTCCACAACTTGAGACTCCGCAACTTGAAACTCCACAACTACAAACTCCGCTATTAAAAACTCCGCAACTAGAAACTCCGCAACTAGAAACTCCGCAACCTGAAACTCCAACCCTAGATACTCCACAACTGGAAACTCCACAACTAGATACTTCACAACTGGAAACTCCACAAATAGATTCTCCACAACTGGAAGCTCCACAACCAGAAACTCCACAACTAGAGACTCCAAAACTCGAAACTCCACAACTAGAAACTCCACCACTAGAAAATCCACAACCAAAGACTCTGCAATTCCACAACTAGAAACTCCACAACTGGAAACTCCACAACTAGATACTCTGCAACTAGAAACTCCATAACTAGAGACTCCACAACTTGAAACTCCACAACTAGAAACTCCACAACTAGAAACTCTGCAACTCGAGACTCCACAACTAGAAATTCCATATCTAGAAACTCCACAACTAAAAACTCCACAACTGAAAACTCCACAACTTGAGACTCCGCAACTTGAAACTTCACAACTAGAAACTCCGCTATTAAAAACTCCGCAACTAGAAACTCCACAACTTAAAACTCCACAACTAGATACTCCACAGCTGGAAACTTTACAACTAGATACTTCACAAATGGAAACTCCACATCTAGAGACTCCACAACTTGAAACTCCACAACTAGAGACTCTGCAACTAGAAACTCCACAACTAGAGAGTCCGCAACTCCACAACTATAAACTTCACAACTGAAAAATCCACAACTAGATACTCCACAACTAGAAACTCCACAACTATAGACTCCACAGCTTGAAACTCAGCACGTTTAAACTCCACAACTTAAGACTCCAGAACTAGAAACTCCAGAACTAGAAACTCCCCTACTAGAAACTCCGCAACTAGAAACTCCGCAACAGGAGACTCTACAACTAGAAACTCCACAACTAAAAACTCCAAAACTAGAAACTCCACAACTGGAAACTCCACAACTAGAAACTCCACAACTACAAACTCCACAAATACAGACTCGGCAACTAGAAATTCCATATCTAGAAACTCCACAACTAGAAACAACAAAACTAGAGACTTCACAACTAGAAACTCAACAACTAGAAACTCCACAACTAAAAACTCCACAACTGGAAACTCCACAGCTTGAGACTCTGCAAATTGAAACTTCACAACTGGAAACTCCACAACTAGATACTCCACAACTGGAAACTCCACAACTAGAAACTCCACAACTAGACTCCACAACTTGAAACTCCACAACTTGAGACTCCGCAACTAGAAACTCCACAACTAGAGACTCCGCAACTCCAAAACTAGAAACTCCACAACTGGAAACTCCACAACTAGATACTCCGCAACTAGAAACTCCACAACTAGAGACTCCACAACTTGAAACTCCACAGCTTTAAACTCCACAACTTGAGACTCCACAACTAGAAACTCCACAACTTGAAAATCCACAACTAGAAACTCCACAACCAGAAACTCCACAATTGGAAACTCCACAACTAGAAACTCCACAACTAGAAACTCTGCCACTAGGGACTCCACAACTAGAAACTCCACAACTAGAAACTCCACAACTAGAGACTCCGCAACTGGAAACTCCACAACCAGAGACTCTGCAACTAGAAACTCCGCAAATAGAAACTCCGCAGCTAGAAACTACACAACTAGAGACTCCACAACTAAAAACTCCACAATTAGAAACTCCACAACTAGAAACTCCACAACTTGAAACCTCACAACCTTAAGTTACGCAACTAGAAAATCCACAGCTAGAGATTCTGCAACTAGAAACTCCACAACTAGAAGCTCCAAAACTCGAAACTCCACAACTCGAAACTCCACAACTGGAAACTCCACAACTAGACACTCCACAACTAAAAACTCTTCAACTAGAAACTCCAAAACTAGAGACTCCACAACTAGAGAATCTACAACTAGAGACTTCAAACTAGAAACTCAACAACTAGAAACTTCAAAATTCAAAACTCTACTAGAAACTACACAACTGGAAACTCCACAACTAGACACTCCACAACTAGAAACTCCACAACTAGAGACTCTGCAACTAGAAACTCCACAACTTGAAACTTCACAACTAGAAACTCCACAACTAGAAACTCTACAACTAGAGACTCCTCAACTAGAGAATTCGCAACTAGAAACTCCAAAACTAGAGACTCTGCAACTAGAAACTCCGCAGCTAGAAACTCCACAACTAGAAACTCCACAACTAGAAACTCCACAACTAGAAACTCCACAACTCGAAACTCCACAACTCAAAACTCCACAACTTGAAACTCCACAACTAGAGACTCCACAACTAGAAACTCCACAACTAGAAACTCCACAACTAGAAACTCCACAACTGGAAACTCCACAACTTGAGACTCCGCAACTTGAAACTCCACAACTACAAACTCCGCTATTAAAAACTCCGCAACTAGAAACTCCGCAACTAGAAACTCCGCAACCTGAAACTCCAACCCTAGATACTCCACAACTGGAAACTCCACAACTAGATACTTCACAACTGGAAACTCCACAAATAGATTCTCCACAACTGGAAGCTCCACAACCAGAAACTCCACAACTAGAGACTCCAAAACTCGAAACTCCACAACTAGAAACTCCACCACTAGAAAATCCACAACCAAAGACTCTGCAATTCCACAACTAGAAACTCCACAACTGGAAACTCCACAACTAGATACTCTGCAACTAGAAACTCCATAACTAGAGACTCCACAACTTGAAACTCCACAACTAGAAACTCCACAACTAGAAACTCTGCAACTCGAGACTCCACAACTAGAAATTCCATATCTAGAAACTCCACAACTAAAAACTCCACAACTGAAAACTCCACAACTTGAGACTCCGCAACTTGAAACTTCACAACTAGAAACTCCGCTATTAAAAACTCCGCAACTAGAAACTCCACAACTTAAAACTCCACAACTAGATACTCCACAGCTGGAAACTTTACAACTAGATACTTCACAAATGGAAACTCCACATCTAGAGACTCCACAACTTGAAACTCCACAACTAGAGACTCTGCAACTAGAAACTCCACAACTAGAGAGTCCGCAACTCCACAACTATAAACTTCACAACTGAAAAATCCACAACTAGATACTCCACAACTAGAAACTCCACAACTATAGACTCCACAGCTTGAAACTCAGCACGTTTAAACTCCACAACTTAAGACTCCAGAACTAGAAACTCCAGAACTAGAAACTCCCCTACTAGAAACTCCGCAACTAGAAACTCCGCAACAGGAGACTCTACAACTAGAAACTCCACAACTAAAAACTCCAAAACTAGAAACTCCACAACTGGAAACTCCACAACTAGAAACTCCACAACTACAAACTCCACAAATACAGACTCGGCAACTAAAAATTCCATATCTAGAAACTCCACAACTAGAAACAACAAAACTAGAGACTTCACAACTAGAAACTCAACAACTAGAAACTCCACAACTAAAAACTCCACAACTGGAAACTCCACAGCTTGAGACTCTGCAAATTGAAACTTCACAACTGGAAACTCCACAACTAGATACTCCACAACTGGAAACTCCACAACTAGAAACTCCACAACTAGACTCCACAACTTGAAACTCCACAACTTGAGACTCCGCAACTAGAAACTCCACAACTAGAGACTCCGCAACTCCAAAACTAGAAACTCCACAACTGGAAACTCCACAACTAGATACTCCGCAACTAGAAACTCCACAACTAGAGACTCCACAACTTGAAACTCCACAGCTTTAAACTCCACAACTTGAGACTCCACAACTAGAAACTCCACAACTTGAAAATCCACAACTAGAAACTCCACAACCAGAAACTCCACAATTGGAAACTCCACAACTAGAAACTCCACAACTAGAAACTCTGCCACTAGGGACTCCACAACTAGAAACTCCACAACTAGAGACTCCGCAACTGGAAACTCCACAACCAGAGACTCTGCAACTAGAAACTCCGCAAATAGAAACTCCGCAGCTAGAAACTACACAACTAGAGACTCCACAACTAAAAACTCCACAACTAGAAACTCCACAACTAGAAACTCCACAACTTGAAACCTCACAACCTTAAGTTACGCAACTAGAAAATCCACAGCTAGAGATTCCGCAACTAGAAACTCCACAACTAGAAGCTCCGAAACTCGAAACTCCACAACTCGAAACTCCACAACTGGAAACTCCACAACTAGACACTCCACAACTAAAAACTCTTCAACTAGAAACTCCAAAACTAGAGACTCCACAACTAGAGAATCTACAACTAGAGACTTCAAACTAGAAACTCAACAACTAGAAACTTCAAAATTCAAAACTCTACTAGAAACTACACAACTGGAAACTCCACAACTAGACACTCCACAACTAGAAACTCCACAACTAGAGACTCTGCAACTAGAAACTCCACAACTTGAAACTTCACAACTAGAAACTCCACAACTAGAAACTCTACAACTAGAGACTCCTCAACTAGAGAATTCGCAACTAGAAACTCCAAAACTAGAGACTCTGCAACTAGAAACTCCGCAGCTAGAAACTCCACAACTAGAAACTCCACAACTAGAAACTCCACAACTAGAAACTCCACAACTCAAAACTCCACAACTCAAAACTCCACAACTTGAAACTCCACAACTAGAGACTCCACAACTAGAAACTCCACAACTAGAAACTCCACAACTAGAAACTCCACAACTGGAAACTCCACAACTTGAGACTCCGCAACTTGAAACTCCACAACTACAAACTCCGCTATTAAAAACTCCGCAACTAGAAACTCCGCAACTAGAAACTCCGCAACCTGAAACTCCAACCCTAGATACTCCACAACTGGAAACTCCACAACTAGATACTTCACAACTGGAAACTCCACAAATAGATTCTCCACAACTGGAAGCTCCACAACCAGAAACTCCACAACTAGAGACTCCAAAACTCGAAACTCCACAACTAGAAACTCCACCACTAGAAAATCCACAACCAAAGACTCTGCAATTCCACAAGTAGAAACTCCACAACTGGAAACTCCACAACTAGATACTCTGCAACTAGAAACTCCATAACTAGAGACTCACCAATTAGAAACTCCACAACTAGATACTCCACAACTACAAACTCCACAAATACAGACTCGGCAACTAGAAATTCCATATCTAGAAACTCCACAACTAGAAACTCCACAACTAAAAACTCCACAACTGAAAACTCCACAACTTGAGACTCCGCAACTTGAAACTTCACAACTAGAAACTCCGCTATTAAAAACTCCGCAACTAGAATCTCCACAACTAGAAACTCCACAACTTAAAACTCCACAACTAGATACTCCACAACTTTAAACTCCACAACTTGAGACTCCACAACTAGAAACTCCACAACTTGAAACTCCATAACTAGAAACTTCACAACCAGAAACTCCACAACTAGAAACTCCTCAACTAGAAACTCAACTCCACAACTAGAAACTCTGCCACTAGAGACTCCACAACTAGAAACTCCAAAACTAGAAACTCCACAACTACAAACTCTACAAGTAAAGACTCAGCTACAAGAAATTTCTTGTCTAGAAAGTCCACAACTAAAAACTCAACAACTAGAAACTCCACAGCATGAGACTCCGCAACTTGAAACTCCACATTTAAAAACTCCGCAAATAGAAACTCCACAACTAGGAACTCCACAACTAGAAACTCCACAACTCGAAACTCCACTACTAGATACTCCACAACTGGAAACTCGACAACTAGAAACTCCACATCTAGAGACTCCACAACTTGAAACTCCACAACTAGAGACTCTGCAACTAGAAACTCCACAACTAGAGAGTCCGCAACTCCACAACTATAAACTTCACAACTGAAAAATCCACAACTAGATACTCCACAACTAGAAACTCCACAACTATAGACTCCACAGCTTGAAACTCAGCACGTTTAAACTCCACAACTTAAGACTCCACAACTAGAAACTCCACAACTAGAAACTCCCCTACTAGAAACTCCGCAACTAGAAACTCCGCAACAGGAGACTCTACAACTAGAAACTCCACAACTAAAAACTCCAAAACTAGAAACTCCACAACTGGAAACTCCACAACTAGAAACTCCACAACTTGAGACTCCGCAAATTGAAACTTCACAACTGGAAACTCCACAACTAGATACTCCACAACTGGAAACTCCACAACTAGAAACTCCACAACTAGACTCCACAACTTGAAACTCCACAACTTGAGACTCCGCAACTAGAAACTCCACAACTAGAGACTCCGCAACTCCAAAACTAGAAACTCCATAACTGGAAACTCCACAACTAGATACTCCGCAACTAGAAACTCCACAACTAGAGACTCCACAACTTGAAACTCCACAACTTTAAACTCCACAACTTGAGACTCCACAACTAGAAACTCCACACCTCAAAACTCCACAACTGGAAACTCCACAATTAGAAACTCCACAACCAGAAACTCCACAACTAGAAGCTCCCCAACTAAAAACTCCACAGCTGGAAACTCCACAACTAGAAACTCCACAACTAGAAACTCCACAACTAGAGACTCCGCAACTGGAAACTCCACAACCAGAGACTCTGCAACTAGAAACTCCGCAAATAGAAACTCCGCAGCTAGAAACTACACAACTAGAGACTCCACAACTAAAAACTCCACAACTAGAAACTCCACAACTAGAAACTCCACAACTTGAAACCTCACAACCTTAAGTTACGCAACTAGAAAATCCACAGCTAGAGATTCTGCAACTAGAAACTCCACAACTAGAAGCTCCAAAACTCGAAACTCCACAACTCGAAACTCCACAACTGGAAACTCCACAACTAGACACTCCACAACTAAAAACTCTTCAACTAGAAACTCCAAAACTAGAGACTCCACAACTAGAGAATCTACAACTAGAGACTTCAAACTAGAAACTCAACAACTAGAAACTTCAAAATTCAAAACTCTACTAGAAACTACACAACTGGAAACTCCACAACTAGACACTCCACAACTAGAAACTCCACAACTAGAGACTCTGCAACTAGAAACTCCACAACTTGAAACTTCACAACTAGAAACTCCACAACTAGAAACTCTACAACTAGAGACTCCTCAACTAGAGAATTCGCAACTAGAAACTCCAAAACTAGAGACTCTGCAACTAGAAACTCCGCAGCTAGAAACTCCACAACTAGAAACTCCACAACTAGAAACTCCACAACTAGAAATTCCACAACTCGAAACTCCACAACTCAAAACTCCACAACTTGAAACTCCACAACTAGAGACTCCACAACTAGAAACTCCACAACTAGAAACTCCACAACTAGAAACTCCACAACTGGAAACTCCACAACTTGAGACTCCGCAACTTGAAACTCCACAACTACAAACTCCGCTATTAAAAACTCCGCAACTAGAAACTCCGCAACTAGAAACTCCGCAACCTGAAACTCCAACCCTAGATACTCCACAACTGGAAACTCCACAACTAGATACTTCACAACTGGAAACTCCACAAATAGATTCTCCACAACTGGAAGCTCCACAACCAGAAACTCCACAACTAGAGACTCCAAAACTCGAAACTCCACAACTAGAAACTCCACCACTAGAAAATCCACAACCAAAGACTCTGCAATTCCACAACTAGAAACTCCACAACTGGAAACTCCACAACTAGATACTCTGCAACTAGAAACTCCATAACTAGAGACTCCACAACTTGAAACTCCACAACTAGAAACTCCACAACTAGAAACTCTGCAACTCGAGACTCCACAACTAGAAATTCCATATCTAGAAACTCCACAACTAAAAACTCCACAACTGAAAACTCCACAACTTGAGACTCCGCAACTTGAAACTTCACAACTAGAAACTCCGCTATTAAAAACTCCGCAACTAGAAACTCCACAACTTAAAACTCCACAACTAGATACTCCACAGCTGGAAACTTTACAACTAGATACTTCACAAATGGAAACTCCACATCTAGAGACTCCACAACTTGAAACTCCACAACTAGAGACTCTGCAACTAGAAACTCCACAACTAGAGAGTCCGCAACTCCACAACTATAAACTTCACAACTGAAAAATCCACAACTAGATACTCCACAACTAGAAACTCCACAACTATAGACTCCACAGCTTGAAACTCAGCACGTTTAAACTCCACAACTTAAGACTCCAGAACTAGAAACTCCAGAACTAGAAACTCCCCTACTAGAAACTCCGCAACTAGAAACTCCGCAACAGGAGACTCTACAACTAGAAACTCCACAACTAAAAACTCCAAAACTAGAAACTCCACAACTGGAAACTCCACAACTAGAAACTCCACAACTACAAACTCCACAAATACAGACTCGGCAACTAGAAATTCCATATCTAGAAACTCCACAACTAGAAACAACAAAACTAGAGACTTCACAACTAGAAACTCAACAACTAGAAACTCCACAACTAAAAACTCCACAACTGGAAACTCCACAGCTTGAGACTCTGCAAATTGAAACTTCACAACTGGAAACTCCACAACTAGATACTCCACAACTGGAAACTCCACAACTAGAAACTCCACAACTAGACTCCACAACTTGAAACTCCACAACTTGAGACTCCGCAACTAGAAACTCCACAACTAGAGACTCCGCAACTCCAAAACTAGAAACTCCACAACTGGAAACTCCACAACTAGATACTCCGCAACTAGAAACTCCACAACTAGAGACTCCACAACTTGAAACTCCACAGCTTTAAACTCCACAACTTGAGACTCCACAACTAGAAACTCCACAACTTGAAAATCCACAACTAGAAACTCCACAACCAGAAACTCCACAATTGGAAACTCCACAACTAGAAACTCCACAACTAGAAACTCTGCCACTAGGGACTCCACAACTAGAAACTCCACAACTAGAAACTCCACAACTAGAGACTCCGCAACTGGAAACTCCACAACCAGAGACTCTGCAACTAGAAACTCCGCAAATAGAAACTCCGCAGCTAGAAACTACACAACTAGAGACTCCACAACTAAAAACTCCACAATTAGAAACTCCACAACTAGAAACTCCACAACTTGAAACCTCACAACCTTAAGTTACGCAACTAGAAAATCCACAGCTAGAGATTCTGCAACTAGAAACTCCACAACTAGAAGCTCCAAAACTCGAAACTCCACAACTCGAAACTCCACAACTGGAAACTCCACAACTAGACACTCCACAACTAAAAACTCTTCAACTAGAAACTCCAAAACTAGAGACTCCACAACTAGAGAATCTACAACTAGAGACTTCAAACTAGAAACTCAACAACTAGAAACTTCAAAATTCAAAACTCTACTAGAAACTACACAACTGGAAACTCCACAACTAGACACTCCACAACTAGAAACTCCACAACTAGAGACTCTGCAACTAGAAACTCCACAACTTGAAACTTCACAACTAGAAACTCCACAACTAGAAACTCTACAACTAGAGACTCCTCAACTAGAGAATTCGCAACTAGAAACTCCAAAACTAGAGACTCTGCAACTAGAAACTCCGCAGCTAGAAACTCCACAACTAGAAACTCCACAACTAGAAACTCCACAACTAGAAACTCCACAACTCGAAACTCCACAACTCAAAACTCCACAACTTGAAACTCCACAACTAGAGACTCCACAACTAGAAACTCCACAACTAGAAACTCCACAACTAGAAACTCCACAACTGGAAACTCCACAACTTGAGACTCCGCAACTTGAAACTCCACAACTACAAACTCCGCTATTAAAAACTCCGCAACTAGAAACTCCGCAACTAGAAACTCCGCAACCTGAAACTCCAACCCTAGATACTCCACAACTGGAAACTCCACAACTAGATACTTCACAACTGGAAACTCCACAAATAGATTCTCCACAACTGGAAGCTCCACAACCAGAAACTCCACAACTAGAGACTCCAAAACTCGAAACTCCACAACTAGAAACTCCACCACTAGAAAATCCACAACCAAAGACTCTGCAATTCCACAACTAGAAACTCCACAACTGGAAACTCCACAACTAGATACTCTGCAACTAGAAACTCCATAACTAGAGACTCCACAACTTGAAACTCCACAACTAGAAACTCCACAACTAGAAACTCTGCAACTCGAGACTCCACAACTAGAAATTCCATATCTAGAAACTCCACAACTAAAAACTCCACAACTGAAAACTCCACAACTTGAGACTCCGCAACTTGAAACTTCACAACTAGAAACTCCGCTATTAAAAACTCCGCAACTAGAAACTCCACAACTTAAAACTCCACAACTAGATACTCCACAGCTGGAAACTTTACAACTAGATACTTCACAAATGGAAACTCCACATCTAGAGACTCCACAACTTGAAACTCCAAACTAGAGACTCTGCAACTAGAAACTCCACAACTAGAGAGTCCGCAACTCCACAACTATAAACTTCACAACTGAAAAATCCACAACTAGATACTCCACAACTAGAAACTCCACAACTATAGACTCCACAGCTTGAAACTCAGCACGTTTAAACTCCACAACTTAAGACTCCAGAACTAGAAACTCCAGAACTAGAAACTCCCCTACTAGAAACTCCGCAACTAGAAACTCCGCAACAGGAGACTCTACAACTAGAAACTCCACAACTAAAAACTCCAAAACTAGAAACTCCACAACTGGAAACTCCACAACTAGAAACTCCACAACTACAAACTCCACAAATACAGACTCGGCAACTAGAAATTCCATATCTAGAAACTCCACAACTAGAAACAACAAAACTAGAGACTTCACAACTAGAAACTCAACAACTAGAAACTCCACAACTAAAAACTCCACAACTGGAAACTCCACAGCTTGAGACTCTGCAAATTGAAACTTCACAACTGGAAACTCCACAACTAGATACTCCACAACTGGAAACTCCACAACTAGAAACTCCACAACTATACTCCACAACTTGAAACTCCACAACTTGAGACTCCGCAACTAGAAACTCCACAACTAGAGACTCCGCAACTCCAAAACTAGAAACTCCACAACTGGAAACTCCACAACTAGATACTCCGCAACTAGAAACTCCACAACTAGAGACTCCACAACTTGAAACTCCACAGCTTTAAACTCCACAACTTGAGACTCCACAACTAGAAACTCCACAACTTGAAAATCCACAACTAGAAACTCCACAACCAGAAACTCCACAATTGGAAACTCCACAACTAGAAACTCCACAACTAGAAACTCTGCCACTAGGGACTCCACAACTAGAAACTCCACAACTAGAGACTCCGCAACTGGAAACTCCACAACCAGAGACTCTGCAACTAGAAACTCCGCAAATAGAAACTCCGCAGCTAGAAACTACACAACTAGAGACTCCACAACTAAAAACTCCACAACTAGAAACTCCACAACTAGAAACTCCACAACTTGAAACCTCACAACCTTAAGTTACGCAACTAGAAAATCCACAGCTAGAGATTCCGCAACTAGAAACTCCACAACTAGAAGCTCCAAAACTCGAAACTCCACAACTCGAAACTCCACAACTGGAAACTCCACAACTAGACACTCCACAACTAAAAACTCTTCAACTAGAAACTCCAAAACTAGAGACTCCACAACTAGAGAATCTACAACTAGAGACTTCAAACTAGAAACTCAACAACTAGAAACTTCAAAATTCAAAACTCTACTAGAAACTACACAACTGGAAACTCCACAACTAGACACTCCACAACTAGAAACTCCACAACTAGAGACTCTGCAACTAGAAACTCCACAACTTGAAACTTCACAACTAGAAACTCCACAACTAGAAACTCTACAACTAGAGACTCCTCAACTAGAGAATTCGCAACTAGAAACTCCAAAACTAGAGACTCTGCAACTAGAAACTCCGCAGCTAGAAACTCCACAACTAGAAACTCCACAACTAGAAACTCCACAACTAGAAACTCCACAACTCGAAACTCCACAACTCAAAACTCCACAACTTGAAACTCCACAACTAGAGACTCCACAACCAGAAACTCCACAACTAGAAACTCCACAACTAGAAACTCCACAACTGGAAACTCCACAACTTGAGACTCCGCAACTTGAAACTCCACAACTACAAACTCCGCTATTAAAAACTCCGCAACTAGAAACTCCGCAACTAGAAACTCCGCAACCTGAAACTCCAACCCTAGATACTCCACAACTGGAAACTCCACAACTAGATACTTCACAACTGGAAACTCCACAAATAGATTCTCCACAACTGGAAGCTCCACAACCAGAAACTCCACAACTAGAGACTCCAAAACTCGAAACTCCACAACTAGAAACTCCACCACTAGAAAATCCACAACCAAAGACTCTGCAATTCCACAAGTAGAAACTCCACAACTGGAAACTCCACAACTAGATACTCTGCAACTAGAAACTCCATAACTAGAGACTCCACAACTTGAAACTCCACAACTAGAAACTCCACAACTAGAAACTCTGCAACTCGAGACTCCACAACTAGAAATTCCATATCTAGAAACTCCACAACTAAAAACTCCACAACTGAAAACTCCACAACTTGAGACTCCGCAACTTGAAACTTCACAACTAGAAACTCCGCTATTAAAAACTCCGCAACTAGAAACTCCACAACTTAAAACTCCACAACTAGATACTCCACAGCTGGAAACTTTACAACTAGATACTTCACAAATGGAAACTCCACATCTAGAGACTCCACAACTTGAAACTCCACAACTAGAGACTCTGCAACTAGAAACTCCACAACTAGAGAGTCCGCAACTCCACAACTATAAACTTCACAACTGAAAAATCCACAACTAGATACTCCACAACTAGAAACTCCACAACTATAGACTCCACAGCTTGAAACTCAGCACGTTTAAACTCCACAACTTAAGACTCCACAACTAGAAACTCCACAACTAGAAACTCCCTTACTAGAAACTCCGCAACTAGAAACTCCGCAACAGGAGACTCTACAACTAGAAACTCCACAACTAAAAACTCCAAAACTAGAAACTCCACAACTGGAAACTCCACAACTAGAAACTCCACAACTACAAACTCCACAAATACAGACTCGGCAACTAGAAATTCCATATCTAGAAGCTCCACAACTAGAAACAACAAAACTAGAGACTTCACAACTAGAAACTCAACAACTAGAAACTCCACAACTAAAAACTCCACAACTGGAAACTCCACAACTTGAGACTCCGCAAATTGAAACTTCACAACTGGAAACTCCACAACTAGATACTCCACAACTGGAAACTCCACAACTAGAAACTCCACAACTAGACTCCACAACTTGAAACTCCACAACTTGAGACTCCGCAACTAGAAACTCCACAACTAGAGACTCCGCAACTCCAAAACTAGAAACTCCACAACTGGAAACTCCACAACTAGATACTCCGCAACTAGAAACTCCACAACTAGAGACTCCACAACTTGAAACTCCACAACTTTAAACTCTACAACTTGAGACTCCACAACTAGAAACTTCACAACTTGAAAATCCACAACTAGAAACTCCACAACCAGAAACTCCACAATTGGAAACTCCACAACTAGAAACTCCACAACTAGAAACTCTGCCACTAGGGACTCCACAACTAGAAACTCCACAACTAGAAACTCCACAACTACAAACTCCACAAATACAGACTCGGCTACAACAAATTTCATGTCTAAAAAGTCCACAACTAAAAACTTCACAACTGGAAACTCCACAACTAGAAACTCCACAACTAGAAACTCCACAACTAGAGACTCCGCAACTAGAAACTCCACAACCAGAGATTCTGCAACTAGAAATTCCGCAGCTAGAAACTCCACAACTCGAAACTCCACAACTGTAAACTCCACAACTAGACACTCCACAACTAGACACTCCACAACCAGAAACTCCACAACTTGAAACTCCACAACTAGAAACTCCACAACCAGAAACTCCACAACTAGAAACTCCACAACTAGAAACTCCACAACTAGAAACTCTGCAACTAGAGACTCCACAACTAGAAACTCCACAACTAGAAACTCCAGTACTAGAAACTCCACAACCAGAGACTCCCCAACTCCACAACTAGAAACTCCACAACATGAAACTCCACCTAGATACTCCACAACTAGAAACTCCACAACTAGAGACTCCACAACTGGAAACTCCACAACTAGAGACTCTGCAACTAGAAACTTCACAACTAGAGACTCCGCAACTCCACAACTAGAAACTCCACAACTGAAAAATCCACAACTAGATACTCCACATCTAGAAAATCCACAACTATGGACTCAACAACTTGAAACTCCACAAGTTTAAACTCCACAACTTAAGACTCCACAACTAGAAACTCCACAACTGGAAACTCCACAACTAGAAACTCCGCAACTAGAAACTCCGCAACTAGAAACTCCGCAACTAGAGACTCACCAATTAGAAACTCCACAACTAGATACTCCACAACTACAAACTCCACAAATACAGACTCGGCAACTAGAAATTCCATATCTAGAAACTCCACAACTAGAAACTCCACAACTAAAAACTCCACAACTGAAAACTCCGCAACTTGAGACTCCGCAACTTGAAACTTCACAACTAGAAACTCCGCTATTAAAAACTCCGCAACTAGAATCTCCACAACTAGAAACTCCACAACTTAAAACTCCACAACTAGATACTCCACAACTTTAAACTCCACAACTTGAGACTCCACAACTAGAAACTCCACAACTTGAAACTCCACAACTAGAAACTTCACAACCAGAAACTCCACAACTAGAAACTCCTCAACTAGAAACTCAACTCCACAACTAGAAACTCTGCCACTAGAGACTCCCCAACTAGAAACTCCAAAACTAGAAACTCCACAACTACAAACTCTACAAGTAAAGACTCGGCTACAAGAAATTTCATGTCTAGAAAGTCCACAACTAAAAACTCCACAACTGGAAACTCCACAACTAAAAACTCAACAACTAGAAACTCCACAGCATGAGACTCCGCAACTTGAAACTCCACATTTAAAAACTCCGCAAATAGAAACTCCACAACTAGGAACTCCACAACTAGAAACTCCACAACTAGAAACTCCACAACTCGAAACTCCACTACTAGATACTCCACAACTGGAAACTCGACAACTAGAAACTCCACATCTAGAGACTCCACAACTTGAAACTCCACAACTAGAGACTCTGCAACTAGAAACTCCACAACTAGAGAGTCCGCAACTCCACAACTATAAACTTCACAACTGAAAAATCCACAACTAGATACTCCACAACTAGAAACTCCACAACTATAGACTCCACAGCTTGAAACTCAGCACGTTTAAACTCCACAACTTAAGACTCCACAACTAGAAACTCCACAACTAGAAACTCCCCTACTAGAAACTCCGCAACTAGAAACTCCGCAACAGGAGACTCTACAACTAGAAACTCCACAACTAAAAACTCCAAAACTAGAAACTCCACAACTGGAAACTCCACAACTAGAAACTCCACAACTTGAGACTCCGCAAATTGAAACTTCACAACTGGAAACTCCACAACTAGATACTCCACAACTGGAAACTCCACAACTAGAAACTCGACAACTAGACTCCACAACTTGAAACTCCACAACTTGAGACTCCGCAACTAGAAACTCCACAACTAGAGACTCCACAACTCCAAAACTAGAAACTCCATAACTGGAAACTCCACAACTAGATACTCCGCAACTAGAAACTCCACAACTGGAGACTCCACAACTTGAAACTCCACAACTTTAAACTCCACAACTTGAGACTCCACAACTAGAAACTCCACACCTCAAAACTCCACAACTGGAAACTCCACAATTAGAAACTCCACAACCAGAAACTCCACAACTAGAAGCTCCCCAACTAAAAACTCCACAGCTGGAAACTCCACAACTAGAAACTCCACAACTAGAAACTCCACAACTAGAGACTCCGCAACTGGAAACTCCACAACCAGAGACTCTGCAACTAGAAACTCCGCAAATAGAAACTCCGCAGCTAGAAACTACACAACTAGAGACTCCACAACTAAAAACTCCACAACTAGAAACTCCACAACTAGAAACTCCACAACTTGAAACCTCACAACCTTAAGTTACGCAACTAGAAAATCCACAGCTAGAGATTCCGCAACTAGAAACTCCACAACTAGAAGCTCCAAAACTCGAAACTCCACAACTCGAAACTCCACAACTGGAAACTCCACAACTAGACACTCCACAACTAAAAACTCTTCAACTAGAAACTCCAAAACTAGAGACTCCACAACTAGAGAATCTACAACTAGAGACTTCAAACTAGAAACTCAACAACTAGAAACTTCAAAATTCAAAACTCTACTAGAAACTACACAACTGGAAACTCCACAACTAGACACTCCACAACTAGAAACTCCACAACTAGAGACTCTGCAACTAGAAACTCCACAACTTGAAACTTCACAACTAGAAACTCCACAACTAGAAACTCTACAACTAGAGACTCCTCAACTAGAGAATTCGCAACTAGAAACTCCAAAACTAGAGACTCTGCAACTAGAAACTCCGCAGCTAGAAACTCCACAACTAGAAACTCCACAACTAGAAACTCCACAACTAGAAACTCCACAACTCGAAACTCCACAACTCAAAACTCCACAACTTGAAACTCCACAACTAGAGACTCCACAACTAGAAACTCCACAACTAGAAACTCCACAACTAGAAACTCCACAACTGGAAACTCCACAACTTGAGACTCCGCAACTTGAAACTCCACAACTACAAACTCCGCTATTAAAAACTCCGCAACTAGAAACTCCGCAACTAGAAACTCCGCAACCTGAAACTCCAACCCTAGATACTCCACAACTGGAAACTCCACAACTAGATACTTCACAACTGGAAACTCCACAAATAGATTCTCCACAACTGGAAGCTCCACAACCAGAAACTCCACAACTAGAGACTCCAAAACTCGAAACTCCACAACTAGAAACTCCACCACTAGAAAATCCACAACCAAAGACTCTGCAATTCCACAACTAGAAACTCCACAACTGGAAACTCCACAACTAGATACTCTGCAACTAGAAACTCCATAACTAGAGACTCCACAACTTGAAACTCCACAACTAGAAACTCCACAACTAGAAACTCTGCAACTCGAGACTCCACAACTAGAAATTCCATATCTAGAAACTCCACAACTAAAAACTCCACAACTGAAAACTCCACAACTTGAGACTCCGCAACTTGAAACTTCACAACTAGAAACTCCGCTATTAAAAACTCCGCAACTAGAAACTCCACAACTTAAAACTCCACAACTAGATACTCCACAGCTGGAAACTTTACAACTAGATACTTCACAAATGGAAACTCCACATCTAGAGACTCCACAACTTGAAACTCCACAACTAGAGACTCTGCAACTAGAAACTCCACAACTAGAGAGTCCGCAACTCCACAACTATAAACTTCACAACTGAAAAATCCACAACTAGATACTCCACAACTAGAAACTCCACAACTATAGACTCCACAGCTTGAAACTCAGCACGTTTAAACTCCACAACTTAAGACTCCAGAACTAGAAACTCCACAACTAGAAACTCCCCTACTAGAAACTCCGCAACTAGAAACTCCGCAACAGGAGACTCTACAACTAGAAACTCCACAACTAAAAACTCCAAAACTAGAAACTCCACAACTGGAAACTCCACAACTAGAAACTCCACAACTACAAACTCCACAAATACAGACTCGGCAACTAGAAATTCCATATCTAGAAACTCCACAACTAGAAACAACAAAACTAGAGACTTCACAACTAGAAACTCAACAACTAGAAACTCCACAACTAAAAACTCCACAACTGGAAACTCCACAACTTGAGACTCCGCAAATTGAAACTTCACAACTGGAAACTCCACAACTAGATACTCCACAACTGGAAACTCCACAATTAGAAACTCCACAACTAGACTCCACAACTTGAAACTCCACAACTTGAGACTCCGCAACTAGAAACTCCACAACTAGAGACTCCGCAACTCCAAAACTAGAAACTCCACAACTGGAAACTCCACAACTAGATACTCCGCAACTAGAAACTCCACAACTAGAGACTCCACAACTTGAAACTCCACAACTTTAAACTCCACAACTTGAGACTCCACAACTAGAAACTCCACAACTTGAAAATCCACAACTAGAAACTCCACAACCAGAAACTCCACAATTGGAAACTCCACAACTAGAAACTCCACAACTAGAAACTCTGCCACTAGGGACTCCACAACTAGAAACTCCACAACTAGAGACTCCGCAACTGGAAACTCCACAACCAGAGACTCTGCAACTAGAAACTCCGCAAATAGAAACTCCGCAGCTAGAAACTACACAACTAGAGACTCCACAACTAAAAACTCCACAACTAGAAACTCCACAACTAGAAACTCCACAACTTGAAACCTCACAACCTTAAGTTACGCAACTAGAAAATCCACAGCTAGAGATTCCGCAACTAGAAACTCCACAACTAGAAGCTCCAAAACTCGAAACTCCACAACTCGAAACTCCACAACTGGAAACTCCACAACTAGACACTCCACAACTAAAAACTCTTCAACTAGAAACTCCAAAACTAGAGACTCCACAACTAGAGAATCTACAACTAGAGACTTCAAACTAGAAACTCAACAACTAGAAACTTCAAAATTCAAAACTCTACTAGAAACTACACAACTGGAAACTCCACAACTAGACACTCCACAACTAGAAACTCCACAACTAGAGACTCTGCAACTAGAAACTCCACAACTTGAAACTTCACAACTAGAAACTCCACAACTAGAAACTCTACAACTAGAGACTCCTCAACTAGAGAATTCGCAACTAGAAACTCCAAAACTAGAGACTCTGCAACTAGAAACTCCGCAGTTAGAAACTCCACAACTAGAAACTCCACAACTAGAAACTCCACAACTAGAAACTCCACAACTCGAAACTCCACAACTCAAAACTCCACAACTTGAAACTCCACAACTAGAGACTCCACAACTAGAAACTCCACAACTAGAAACTCCACAACTAGAAACTCCACAACTGGAAACTCCACAACTTGAGACTCCGCAACTTGAAACTCCACAACTACAAACTCCGCTATTAAAAACTCCGCAACTAGAAACTCCGCAACTAGAAACTCCGCAACCTGAAACTCCAACCCTAGATACTCCACAACTGGAAACTCCACAACTAGATACTTCACAACTGGAAACTCCACAAATAGATTCTCCACAACTGGAAGCTCCACAACCAGAAACTCCACAACTAGAGACTCCAAAACTCGAAACTCCACAACTAGAAACTCCACCACTAGAAAATCCACAACCAAAGACTCTGCAATTCCACAACTAGAAACTCCACAACTGGAAACTCCACAACTAGATACTCTGCAACTAGAAACTCCATAACTAGAGACTCCACAACTTGAAACTCCACAACTAGAAACTCCACAACTAGAAACTCTGCAACTCGAGACTCCACAACTAGAAATTCCATATCTAGAAACTCCACAACTAAAAACTCCACAACTGAAAACTCCACAACTTGAGACTCCGCAACTTGAAACTTCACAACTAGAAACTCCGCTATTAAAAACTCCGCAACTAGAAACTCCACAACTTAAAACTCCACAACTAGATACTCCACAGCTGGAAACTTTACAACTAGATACTTCACAAATGGAAACTCCACATCTAGAGACTCCACAACTTGAAACTCCACAACTAGAGACTCTGCAACTGGAAACTCCACAACTAGAGAGTCCGCAACTCCACAACTATAAACTTCACAACTGAAAAATCCACAACTAGATACTCCACAACTAGAAACTCCACAACTATAGACTCCACAGCTTGAAACTCAGCACGTTAAAACTCCACAACTTAAGACTCCACAACTAGAAACTCCACAACTAGAAACTCCCCTACTAGAAACTCCGCAACTAGAAACTCCGCAACAGGAGACTCTACAACTAGAAACTCCACAACTAAAAAGTCCAAAACTAGAAACTCCACAACTGGAAACTCCACAACTAGAAACTCCACAACTACAAACTCCACAAATACAGACTCGGCAACTAGAAATTCCATATCTAGAAACTCCACAACTAGAAACAACAAAACTAGAGACTTCACAACTAGAAACTCAACAACTAGAAACTCCACAACTAAAAACTCCACAACTGGAAACTCCACAACTTGAGACTCCGCAAATTGAAACTTCACAACTGGAAACTCCACAACTAGATACTCCACAACTGGAAACTCCACAACTAGAAACTCCACAACTAGACTCCACAACTTGAAACTCCACAACTTGAGACTCCGCAACTAGAAACTCCACAACTAGAGACTCCGCAACTCCAAAACTAGAAACTCCACAACTGGAAACTCCACAACTAGATACTCCGCAACTAGAAACTCCACAACTAGAGACTCCACAACT
Source organism: Rhipicephalus microplus (assembly GCF_043290135.1). NCBI lineage: Eukaryota > Metazoa > Arthropoda > Arachnida > Ixodida > Ixodidae > Rhipicephalus > Rhipicephalus microplus. The sequence goes on along the minus strand of NW_027464744.1, from coordinate 325,146 downwards.
TGAAACTCCACAACTTTAAACTCCACAACTTGAGACTCCACAACTAGAAACTCCACAACTTGAAAATCCACAACTAGAAACTCCACAACCAGAAACTCCACAATTGGAAACTCCACAACTAGAAACTCCACAACTAGAAACTCTGCCACTAGGGACTCCACAACTAGAAACTCCACAACTAGAAACTCCACAACTACAAACTCCACAAATACAGACTCGGCTAAACAAATTTCATGTCTAAAAAGTCCACAACTAAAAACTTCACAACTGGAAACTCCACAACTAGAAACTCCACAACTAGAAACTCCACAACTAGAGACTCCGCAACTAGAAACTCCACAACCAGAGATTCTGCAACTAGAAATTCCGCAGCTAGAAACTCCACAACTCGAAACTCCACAACTGTAAACTCCACAACTAGACACTCCACAACTAGACACTCCACAACCAGAAACTCCACAACTTGAAACTCCACAACTAGAAACTCCACAACCAGAAACTCCACAACTAGAAACTCCACAACTAGAAACTCCACAACTAGAAACTCTGCAACTAGAGACTCCACAACTAGAAACTCCACAACTAGAAACTCCAGTACTAGAAACTCCACAACCAGAGACTCCCCAACTCCACAACTAGAAACTCCACAACATGAAACTCCACCTAGATACTCCACAACTAAAAACTCCACAACTAGAGACTCCACAACTGGAAACTCCAAGACTAGAGACTCTGCAACTAGAAACTTCACAACTAGAGACTCCGCAACTCCACAACTAGAAACTCCACAACTGAAAAATCCACAACTAGATACTCCACATCTAGAAAATCCACAACTATGGACTCAACAACTTGAAACTCCACAAGTTTAAACTCCACAACTTAAGACTCCACAACTAGAAACTCCACAACTGGAAACTCCACAACTAGAAACTCCGCAACTAGAAACTCCGCAACTAGAGACTCACCAATTAGAAACTCCACAACTAGATACTCCACAACTACAAACTCCACAAATACAGACTCGGCAACTAGAAATTCCATATCTAGAAACTCCACAACTAGAAACTCCACAACTAAAAACTCCACAACTGAAAACTCCTCAACTTGAGACTCCGCAACTTGAAACTTCACAACTAGAAACTCCGCTATTAAAAACTCCGCAACTAGAATCTCCACAACTAGAAACTCCACAACTTAAAACTCCACAACTAGATACTCCACAACTTTAAACTCCACAACTTGAGACTCCACAACTAGAAACTCCACAACTTGAAACTCCACAACTAGAAACTTCACAACCAGAAACTCCACAACTAGAAACTCCTCAACTAGAAACTCAACTCCACAACTAGAAACTCTGCCACTAGAGACTCCACAACTAGAAACTCCAAAACTAGAAACTCCACAACTACAAACTCTACAAGTAAAGACTCGGCTACAAGAAATTTCATGTCTAGAAAGTCCACAACTAAAAACTCCACAACTGGAAACTCCACAACTAAAAACTCAACAACTAGAAACTCCACAGCATGAGACTCCGCAACTTGAAACTCCACATTTAAAAACTCCGCAAATAGAAACTCCACAACTAGGAACTCCACAACTAGAAACTCCACAACTAGAAACTCCACAACTCGAAACTCCACTACTAGATACTCCACAACTGGAAACTCCACTACTAGATACTCCACAACTGGAAACTCGACAACTAGAAACTCCACAACTAAAGACTCTGCAACTAGAAACTCCACAACTAGAGAGTCTGCAACTCCACAACTATAAACTTCACAACTGAAAAATCCACAACTAGATACTCCACAACTAGAAACTCCACAACTATAGACTCCACAGCTTGAAACTCAGCACGTTTAAACTCCACAACTTAAGACTCCACAACTAGAAACTCCACAACTAGAAACTCCCCTACTAGAAACTCCGCAACTAGAAACTCCGCAACAGGAGACTCTACAACTAGAAACTCCACAACTAAAAACTCCAAAACTAGAAACTCCACAACTGGAAACTCCACAACTAGAAACTCCACAACTTGAGACTCCGCAAATTGAAACTTCACAACTGGAAACTCCACAACTAGATACTCCACAACTGGAAACTCCACAACTAGAAACTCCACAACTAGACTCCACAACTTGAAACTCCACAACTTGAGACTCCGCAACTAGAAACTCCACAACTAGAGACTCCGCAACTCCAAAACTAGAAACTCCACAACTGGAAACTCCACAACTAGATACTCCGCAACTAGAAACTCCAGAACTAGAGACTCCACAACTTGAAACTCCACAACTTTAAACTCCACAACTTGAGACTCCACAACTAGAAACTCCACACCTCAAAACTCCACAACTGGAAACTCCACAATTAGAAACTCCACAACCAGAAACTCCACAACTAGAAGCTCCCCAACTAAAAACTCCACAACTGGAAACTCCACAACTAGAAACTCCACAACTAGAAACTCCACAACTAGAGACTCCGCAACTGGAAACTCCACAACCAGAGACTCTGCAACTAGAAACTCCGCAAATAGAAACTCCGCAGCTAGAAACTACACAACTAGAGACTCCACAACTAAAAACTCCACAACTAGAAACTCCACAACTAGAAACTCCACAACTTGAAACCTCACAACCTTAAGTTACGCAACTAGAAAATCCACAGCTAGAGATTCCGCAACTAGAAACTCCACAACTAGAAGCTCCAAAACTCGAAACTCCACAACTCGAAACTCCACAACTGGAAACTCCACAACTAGACACCCCACAACTAAAAACTCTTCAACTAGAAACTCCAAAACTAGAGACTCCACAACTAGAGAATCTACAACTAGAGACTTCAAACTAGAAACTCAACAACTAGAAACTTCAAAATTCAAAACTCTACTAGAAACTACACAACTGGAAACTCCACAACTAGACACTCCACAACTAGAAACTCCACAACTAGAGACTCTGCAACTAGAAACTCCACAACTTGAAACTTCACAACTAGAAACTCCACAACTAGAAACTCTACAACTAGAGACTCCTCAACTAGAGAATTCGCAACTAGAAACTCCAAAACTAGAGACTCTGCAACTAGAAACTCCGCAGCTAGAAACTCCACAACTAGAAACTCCACAACTAGAAACTCCACAACTAGAAACTCCACAACTCGAAACTCCACAACTCAAAACTCCACAACTTGAAACTCCACAACTAGAGACTCCACAACTAGAAACTCCACAACTAGAAACTCCACAACTAGAAACTCCACAACTGGAAACTCCACAACTTGAGACTCCGCAACTTGAAACTCCACAACTACAAACTCCGCTATTAAAAACTCCGCAACTAGAAACTCCGCAACTAGAAACTCCGCAACCTGAAACTCCAACCCTAGATACTCCACAACTGGAAACTCCACAACTAGATACTTCACAACTGGAAACTCCACAAATAGATTCTCCACAACTGGAAGCTCCACAACCAGAAACTCCACAACTAGAGACTCCAAAACTCGAAACTCCACAACTAGAAACTCCACCACTAGAAAATCCACAACCAAAGACTCTGCAATTCCACAACTAGAAACTCCACAACTGGAAACTCCACAACTAGATACTCTGCAACTAGAAACTCCATAACTAGAGACTCCACAACTTGAAACTCCACAACTAGAAACTCCACAACTAGAAACTCTGCAACTCGAGACTCCACAACTAGAAATTCCATATCTAGAAACTCCACAACTAAAAACTCCACAACTGAAAACTCCACAACTTGAGACTCCGCAACTTGAAACTTCACAACTAGAAACTCCGCTATTAAAAACTCCGCAACTAGAAACTCCACAACTTAAAACTCCACAACTAGATACTCCACAGCTGGAAACTTTACAACTAGATACTTCACAAATGGAAACTCCACATCTAGAGACTCCACAACTTGAAACTCCACAACTAGAGACTCTGCAACTAGAAACTCCACAACTAGAGAGTCCGCAACTCCACAACTATAAACTTCACAACTGAAAAATCCACAACTAGATACTCCACAACTAGAAACTCCACAACTATAGACTCCACAGCTTGAAACTCAGCACGTTTAAACTCCACAACTTAAGACTCCAGAACTAGAAACTCCACAACTAGAAACTCCCCTACTAGAAACTCCGCAACTAGAAACTCCGCAACAGGAGACTCTACAACTAGAAACTCCACAACTAAAAACTCCAAAACTAGAAACTCCACAACTGGAAACTCCACAACTAGAAACTCCACAACTACAAACTCCACAAATACAGACTCGGCAACTAAAAATTCCATATCTAGAAACTCCACAACTAGAAACAACAAAACTAGAGACTTCACAACTAGAAACTCAACAACTAGAAACTCCACAACTAAAAACTCCACAACTGGAAACTCCACAACTTGAGACTCCGCAAATTGAAACTTCACAACTGGAAACTCCACAACTAGATACTCCACAACTGGAAACTCCACAATTAGAAACTCCACAACTAGACTCCACAACTTGAAACTCCACAACTTGAGACTCCGCAACTAGAAACTCCACAACTAGAGACTCCGCAACTCCAAAACTAGAAACTCCACAACTGGAAACTCCACAACTAGATACTCCGCAACTAGAAACTCCACAACTAGAGACTCCACAACTTGAAACTCCACAACTTTAAACTCCACAACTTGAGACTCCACAACTAGAAACTCCACAACTTGAAAATCCACAACTAGAAACTCCACAACCAGAAACTCCACAATTGGAAACTCCACAACTAGAAACTCCACAACTAGAAACTCTGCCACTAGGGACTCCACAACTAGAAACTCCACAACTAGAGACTCCGCAACTGGAAACTCCACAACCAGAGACTCTGCAACTAGAAACTCCGCAAATAGAAACTCCGCAGCTAGAAACTACACAACTAGAGACTCCACAACTAAAAACTCCACAACTAGAAACTCCACAACTAGAAACTCCACAACTTGAAACCTCACAACCTTAAGTTACGCAACTAGAAAATCCACAGCTAGAGATTCCGCAACTAGAAACTCCACAACTAGAAGCTCCAAAACTCGAAACTCCACAACTCGAAACTCCACAACTGGAAACTCCACAACTAGACACTCCACAACTAAAAACTCTTCAACTAGAAACTCCAAAACTAGAGACTCCACAACTAGAGAATCTACAACTAGAGACTTCAAACTAGAAACTCAACAACTAGAAACTTCAAAATTCAAAACTCTACTAGAAACTACACAACTGGAAACTCCACAACTAGACACTCCACAACTAGAAACTCCACAACTAGAGACTCTGCAACTAGAAACTCCACAACTTGAAACTTCACAACTAGAAACTCCACAACTAGAAACTCTACAACTAGAGACTCCTCAACTAGAGAATTCGCAACTAGAAACTCCAAAACTAGAGACTCTGCAACTAGAAACTCCGCAGTTAGAAACTCCACAACTAGAAACTCCACAACTAGAAACTCCACAACTAGAAACTCCACAACTCGAAACTCCACAACTCAAAACTCCACAACTTGAAACTCCACAACTAGAGACTCCACAACTAGAAACTCCACAACTAGAAACTCCACAACTAGAAACTCCACAACTGGAAACTCCACAACTTGAGACTCCGCAACTTGAAACTCCACAACTACAAACTCCGCTATTAAAAACTCCGCAACTAGAAACTCCGCAACTAGAAACTCCGCAACCTGAAACTCCAACCCTAGATACTCCACAACTGGAAACTCCACAACTAGATACTTCACAACTGGAAACTCCACAAATAGATTCTCCACAACTGAAGCTCCACAACCAGAAACTCCACAACTAGAGACTCCAAAACTCGAAACTCCACAACTAGAAACTCCACCACTAGAAAATCCACAACCAAAGACTCTGCAATTCCACAACTAGAAACTCCACAACTGGAAACTCCACAACTAGATACTCTGCAACTAGAAACTCCATAACTAGAGACTCCACAACTTGAAACTCCACAACTAGAAACTCCACAACTAGAAACTCTGCAACTCGAGACTCCACAACTAGAAATTCCATATCTAGAAACTCCACAACTAAAAACTCCACAACTGAAAACTCCACAACTTGAGACTCCGCAACTTGAAACTTCACAACTAGAAACTCCGCTATTAAAAACTCCGCAACTAGAAACTCCACAACTTAAAACTCCACAACTAGATACTCCACAGCTGGAAACTTTACAACTAGATACTTCACAAATGGAAACTCCACATCTAGAGACTCCACAACTTGAAACTCCACAACTAGAGACTCTGCAACTGGAAACTCCACAACTAGAGAGTCCGCAACTCCACAACTATAAACTTCACAACTGAAAAATCCACAACTAGATACTCCACAACTAGAAACTCCACAACTATAGACTCCACAGCTTGAAACTCAGCACGTTAAAACTCCACAACTTAAGACTCCACAACTAGAAACTCCACAACTAGAAACTCCCCTACTAGAAACTCCGCAACTAGAAACTCCGCAACAGGAGACTCTACAACTAGAAACTCCACAACTAAAAAGTCCAAAACTAGAAACTCCACAACTGGAAACTCCACAACTAGAAACTCCACAACTACAAACTCCACAAATACAGACTCGGCAACTAGAAATTCCATATCTAGAAACTCCACAACTAGAAACAACAAAACTAGAGACTTCACAACTAGAAACTCAACAACTAGAAACTCCACAACTAAAAACTCCACAACTGGAAACTCCACAACTTGAGACTCCGCAAATTGAAACTTCACAACTGGAAACTCCACAACTAGATACTCCACAACTGGAAACTCCACAACTAGAAACTCCACAACTAGACTCCACAACTTGAAACTCCACAACTTGAGACTCCGCAACTAGAAACTCCACAACTAGAGACTCCGCAACTCCAAAACTAGAAACTCCACAACTGGAAACTCCACAACTAGATACTCCGCAACTAGAAACTCCACAACTAGAGACTCCACAACTTGAAACTCCACAACTTTAAACTCCACAACTTGAGACTCCACAACTAGAAACTCCACAACTTGAAAATCCACAACTAGAAACTCCACAACCAGAAACTCCACAATTGGAAACTCCACAACTAGAAACTCCACAACTAGAAACTCTGCCACTAGGGACTCCACAACTAGAAACTCCACAACTAGAAACTCCACAACTACAAACTCCACAAATACAGACTCGGCTAAACAAATTTCATGTCTAAAAAGTCCACAACTAAAAACTTCACAACTGGAAACTCCACAACTAGAAACTCCACAACTAGAAACTCCACAACTAGAGACTCCGCAACTAGAAACTCCACAACCAGAGATTCTGCAACTAGAAATTCCGCAGCTAGAAACTCCACAACTCGAAACTCCACAACTGTAAACTCCACAACTAGACACTCCACAACTAGACACTCCACAACCAGAAACTCCACAACTTGAAACTCCACAACTAGAAACTCCACAACCAGAAACTCCACAACTAGAAACTCCACAACTAGAAACTCCACAACTAGAAACTCTGCAACTAGAGACTCCACAACTAGAAACTCCACAACTAGAAACTCCAGTACTAGAAACTCCACAACCAGAGACTCCCCAACTCCACAACTAGAAACTCCACAACATGAAACTCCACCTAGATACTCCACAACTAAAAACTCCACAACTAGAGACTCCACAACTGGAAACTCCAAGACTAGAGACTCTGCAACTAGAAACTTCACAACTAGAGACTCCGCAACTCCACAACTAGAAACTCCACAACTGAAAAATCCACAACTAGATACTCCACATCTAGAAAATCCACAACTATGGACTCAACAACTTGAAACTCCACAAGTTTAAACTCCACAACTTAAGACTCCACAACTAGAAACTCCACAACTGGAAACTCCACAACTAGAAACTCCGCAACTAGAAACTCCGCAACTAGAGACTCACCAATTAGAAACTCCACAACTAGATACTCCACAACTACAAACTCCACAAATACAGACTCGGCAACTAGAAATTCCATATCTAGAAACTCCACAACTAGAAACTCCACAACTAAAAACTCCACAACTGAAAACTCCTCAACTTGAGACTCCGCAACTTGAAACTTCACAACTAGAAACTCCGCTATTAAAAACTCCGCAACTAGAATCTCCACAACTAGAAACTCCACAACTTAAAACTCCACAACTAGATACTCCACAACTTTAAACTCCACAACTTGAGACTCCACAACTAGAAACTCCACAACTTGAAACTCCACAACTAGAAACTTCACAACCAGAAACTCCACAACTAGAAACTCCTCAACTAGAAACTCAACTCCACAACTAGAAACTCTGCCACTAGAGACTCCACAACTAGAAACTCCAAAACTAGAAACTCCACAACTACAAACTCTACAAGTAAAGACTCGGCTACAAGAAATTTCATGTCTAGAAAGTCCACAACTAAAAACTCCACAACTGGAAACTCCACAACTAAAAACTCAACAACTAGAAACTCCACAGCATGAGACTCCGCAACTTGAAACTCCACATTTAAAAACTCCGCAAATAGAAACTCCACAACTAGGAACTCCACAACTAGAAACTCCACAACTAGAAACTCCACAACTCGAAACTCCACTACTAGATACTCCACAACTGGAAACTCCACTACTAGATACTCCACAACTGGAAACTCGACAACTAGAAACTCCACAACTAAAGACTCTGCAACTAGAAACTCCACAACTAGAGAGTCTGCAACTCCACAACTATAAACTTCACAACTGAAAAATCCACAACTAGATACTCCACAACTAGAAACTCCACAACTATAGACTCCACAGCTTGAAACTCAGCACGTTTAAACTCCACAACTTAAGACTCCACAACTAGAAACTCCACAACTAGAAACTCCCCTACTAGAAACTCCGCAACTAGAAACTCCGCAACAGGAGACTCTACAACTAGAAACTCCACAACTAAAAACTCCAAAACTAGAAACTCCACAACTGGAAACTCCACAACTAGAAACTCCACAACTTGAGACTCCGCAAATTGAAACTTCACAACTGGAAACTCCACAACTAGATACTCCACAACTGGAAACTCCACAACTAGAAACTCCACAACTAGACTCCACAACTTGAAACTCCACAACTTGAGACTCCGCAACTAGAAACTCCACAACTAGAGACTCCGCAACTCCAAAACTAGAAACTCCACAACTGGAAACTCCACAACTAGATACTCCGCAACTAGAAACTCCAGAACTAGAGACTCCACAACTTGAAACTCCACAACTTTAAACTCCACAACTTGAGACTCCACAACTAGAAACTCCACACCTCAAAACTCCACAACTGGAAACTCCACAATTAGAAACTCCACAACCAGAAACTCCACAACTAGAAGCTCCCCAACTAAAAACTCCACAACTGGAAACTCCACAACTAGAAACTCCACAACTAGAAACTCCACAACTAGAGACTCCGCAACTGGAAACTCCACAACCAGAGACTCTGCAACTAGAAACTCCGCAAATAGAAACTCCGCAGCTAGAAACTACACAACTAGAGACTCCACAACTAAAAACTCCACAACTAGAAACTCCACAACTAGAAACTCCACAACTTGAAACCTCACAACCTTAAGTTACGCAACTAGAAAATCCACAGCTAGAGATTCCGCAACTAGAAACTCCACAACTAGAAGCTCCAAAACTCGAAACTCCACAACTCGAAACTCCACAACTGGAAACTCCACAACTAGACACCCCACAACTAAAAACTCTTCAACTAGAAACTCCAAAACTAGAGACTCCACAACTAGAGAATCTACAACTAGAGACTTCAAACTAGAAACTCAACAACTAGAAACTTCAAAATTCAAAACTCTACTAGAAACTACACAACTGGAAACTCCACAACTAGACACTCCACAACTAGAAACTCCACAACTAGAGACTCTGCAACTATAAACTCCACAACTTGAAACTTCACAACTAGAAACTCCACAACTAGAAACTCTACAACTAGAGACTCCTCAACTAGAGAATTAGCAACTAGAAACTCCAAAACTAGAGACTCTGCAACTAGAAACTCCGCAGCTAGAAACTCCACAACTAGAAACTCCACAACTAGAAACTCCACAACTAGAAACTCCACAACTCGAAACTCCACAACTCAAAACTCCACAACTTGAAACTCCACAACTAGAGACTCCACAACTAGAAACTCCACAACTAGAAACTCCACAACTAGAAACTCCACAACTGGAAACTCCACAACTTGAGACTCCGCAACTTGAAACTCCACAACTACAAACTCCGCTATTAAAAACTCCGCAACTAGAAACTCCGCAACTAGAAACTCCGCAACCTGAAACTCCAACCCTAGATACTCCACAACTGGAAACTCCACAACTAGATACTTCACAACTGGAAACTCCACAAATAGATTCTCCACAACTGGAAGCTCCACAACCAGAAACTCCACAACTAGAGACTCCAAAACTCGAAACTCCACAACTAGAAACTCCACCACTAGAAAATCCACAACCAAAGACTCTGCAATTCCACAACTAGAAACTCCACAACTGGAAACTCCACAACTAGATACTCTGCAACTAGAAACTCCATAACTAGAGACTCCACAACTTGAAACTCCACAACTAGAAACTCCACAACTAGAAACTCTGCAACTCGAGACTCCACAACTAGAAATTCCATATCTAGAAACTCCACAACTAAAAACTCCACAACTGAAATCTCCACAACTTGAGACTCCGCAACTTGAAACTTCACAACTAGAAACTCCGCTATTAAAAACACCGCAACTAGAAACTCCACAACTTAAAACTCCACAACTAGATACTCCACAGCTGGAAACTTTACAACTAGATACTTCACAAATGGAAACTCCACAACTAGATACTCCACAACTGGAAACTCCACAACTAGAGACTCCACAACTCGAAACTCCACAACTAGAAACTCCAGTACTAGAAACTCCACAACGAGACTCCCCAACTCCACAACTAGAAACTCCACAACATGAAACTCCAACTAGATACTCCACAACTAGAAACTCCACAACTAGAGGCTCCACAACTGGAAACTCCACAACTAGAGACTCTGCAACTAGAAACTTCACAACTAGAGACTCCGCAACTCCACAACTAGAAACTCCACAACTGAAAAATCCACAACTAGATACTCCACAACTAGAAAATCCACAACTACAAACTCCATAACTATAGACTCAACAACTTGAAACTCCACAAGTTTAAACTCCACAACTTAAGACTCCAAAACTAGAAACTCCACAACTGGAAACTCCACAACTAGAATTTCCGCAACTAGAATCTCCGCAACTAGAAACTCCGCAACTAGAGACTCACCAACTAGAACCTCCACAACTAGAAACTCCACAACTACAAACTCCACAAATACAGACTCGGCAACTAGAAATTCCATATCTAGAAACTCCACAACGAAAAACTGCACAACTAGAGGCTTCTCAACTAGAAACTACACAACTAGAAACTCCACAACTAAAAACTCCACAACTGAAAACTCCACAACTTGAGACTCCGCAACTTGAGACTTCACAACTAGAAACTCCGCTATTAAAAACTCCGCAACTAGAAACTCCACAACTAGAAACTCCACAACTTAAAACTCCACAACTAGATATTCCACAACTTTAAACTCCGCAACTTGAGACTCCACAACTAGAAACTCCACAACTTGAAAATCCACAACTAAAAACTCCACAACCAGAAACTCCACAATTGGAAACTCCACAACTAGAAACTCCACAACTAGAAACTCTGCCACTAGGGACTCCACAACTAGAAACTCCACAACTAGAAACTCCACAACTACAAACTCCACAAATAGAGACTCGGCTACAACAAATTTCATGTCTAAAAAGTCCACAACTAAAAACTTCACAACTGGAAACTCCACAACTAGAAACTCCACAACTAGAAACTCCACAACTAGAGACTCCGCAACTAGAAACTCCACAACCAGAGATTCTGCAACTAGAAATTCCGCAGCTAGAAACTCCACAACTCGAAACTCATCAACTGTAAACTCCACAACTAGACACTCCACAACTAGACACTCCACAACCAGAAACTCCACAACTAGAAACTCCACAACTAGAAACTCCACAACTAGAAACTCTGCAACTAGAGACTCCACAACTAGAAACTCCACAACTAGAAACTCCAGTACTAGAAACTCCACAACCAGAGACTCCCCAACTCCACAACTAGAAACTCCACAACATGAAACTCCACCTAGATACTCCACAACTAGAAACTCCACAACTAGAGACTCCACAACTGGAAACTCAACAACTAGAGACTCTGCAACTAGAAACTTCACAACTAGAGACTCCACAACTCCACAACTAGAAACTCTTAACTGAAAAATCCACAACTAGATACTCCACATCTAGAAAATCCACAACTAGAAAATCCACAACTATGGACTCAACAACTTGAAACTCCACAAGTTTAAACTCCACAACTTAAGACTCCACAACTAGAAACTCCACAACTGGAAACTCCACAACTAGAAACTCCGCAACTAGAAACTCCGCAACTAGAAACTCCGCAACTAGAGACTCACCAATTAGAAACTCCACAACTAGATACTCCACAACTACAAACTCCACAAATACAGACTCGGCAACTAGAAATTCCATATCTAGAAACTCCACAACTAGAAACTCCACAACTAAAAACTCCACAACTGAAAACTCCACAACTTGAGACTCCGCAACTTGAAACTTCACAACTAGAAACTCCGCTATTAAAAACTCCTCAACTAGAAACTCCACAACTTGAAACTCCACAACTAGAAACTTCACAACCAGAAACTCCACAACTAGAAACTCCTCAACTAGAAACTCCACAACTAGAAACTCTGCCACTAGAGACTCCACAACTAGAAACTCCACAACTAAAAACTCCACAACTACAAACTCCACAAATAGAGACTCGGCTACAAGAAATTTCATGTCTAGAAAGTCCACAACTAAAAACTTCACAACTGGAAACTCCACAACTAGAAACTCCACAACCAGAGACTCTGACACTAGAAACTCCGCAGCTAGAAACTCCACAACTCGAAACTCCACAACTGGAAACTCCACAACTAGACACTCCACAACTAGAAACTCTACAACCAGAAACTCCACAACTAGAAACTTCACAACTAGAAACTTCACAACTAGAGACTCCGCAACTAGAGACTCCACAGCTAGAAACTCCACAACTAGAAACTCCACAACCAGAGACTCTGCAATTCCACAGCTAGAAACTCCACAACTGCAAACTCCACAACTAGATACTCCGCAACTAGAAACTCCACAACTAGAGACTCCACAACTTGAAACTCCACAACTAGAAACTCCACAACTAGAAACTCTGCAACTAGAGACTCCACAACTAGAAACTCCACAACTTAAAACTCCACAACTAGATACTCCACAGCTGGAAACTTTACAACTAGATACTTCACAAATGGAAACTCCACATCTAGAGACTCCACAACTTGAAACTCCACAACTAGAGACTCTGCAACTAGAAACTCCACAACTAGAGAGTCCGCAACTCCACAACTATAAACTTCACAACTGAAAAATCCACAACTAGATACTCCACAACTAGAAACTCCACAACTATAGACTCCACAGCTTGAAACTCAGCACGTTTAAACTCCACAACTTAAGACTCCAGAACTAGAAACTCCACAACTAGAAACTCCCCTACTAGAAACTCCGCAACTAGAAACTCCGCAACAGGAGACTCTACAACTAGAAACTCCACAACTAAAAACTCCAAAACTAGAAACTCCACAACTGAAAACTCCACAACTAGAAACTCCACAACTACAAACTCCACAAATACAGACTCGGCAACTAGAAATTCCATATCTAGAAACTCCACAACTAGAAACAACAAAACTAGAGACTTCACAACTAGAAACTCAACAACTAGAAACTCCACAACTAAAAACTCCACAACTGGAAACTCCACAACTTGAGACTCCGCAAATTGAAACTTCACAACTGGAAACTCCACAACTAGATACTCCACAACTGGAAACTCCACAATTAGAAACTCCACAACTAGACTCCACAACTTGAAACTCCACAACTTGAGACTCCGCAACTAGAAACTCCACAACTAGGGACTCCGCAACTCCAAAACTAGAAACTCCACAACTGGAAACTCCACAACTAGATACTCCGCAACTAGAAACTCCACAACTAGAGACTCCACAACTTGAAACTCCACAACTTTAAACTCCACAACTTGAGACTCCACAACTAGAAACTCCACAACTTGAAAATCCACAACTAGAAACTCCACAACCAGAAACTCCACAATTGGAAACTCCACAACTAGAAACTCCACAACTAGAAACTCTGCCACTAGGGACTCCACAACTAGAAACTCCACAACTAGAGACTCCGCAACTGGAAACTCCACAACCAGAGACTCTGCAACTAGAAACTCCGCAAATAGAAACTCCAGAGCTAGAAACTACACAACTAGAGACTCCACAACTGAAAACTCCACAACTAGAAACTCCACAACTAGAAACTCCACAACTTGAAACCTCACAACCTTAAGTTACGCAACTAGAAAATCCACAGCTAGAGATTCCGCAACTAGAAACTCCACAACTAGAAGCTCCAAAACTCGAAACTCCACAACTCGAAACTCCACAACTGGAAACTCCACAACTAGACACTCCACAACTAAAAACTCTTCAACTAGAAACTCCAAAACTAGAGACTCCACAACTAGAGAATCTACAACTAGAGACTTCAAACTAGAAACTCAACAACTAGAAACTTCAAAATTCAAAACTCTACTAGAAACTACACAACTGGAAACTCCACAACTAGACACTCCACAACTAGAAACTCCACAACTAGAGACTCTGCAACTAGAAACTCCACAACTTGAAACTTCACAACTAGAAACTCCACAACTAGAAACTCTACAACTAGAGACTCCTCAACTAGAGAATTCGCAACTAGAAACTCCAAAACTAGAGACTCTGCAACTAGAAACTCCGCAGCTAGAAACTCCACAACTAGAAACTCCACAACTAGAAACTCCACAACTAGAAACTCCACAACTCGAAACTCCACAACTCAAAACTCCACAACTTGAAACTCCACAACTAGAGACTCCACAACTAGAAACTCCACAACTAGAAACTCCACAACTAGAAACTCCACAACTGGAAACTCCACAACTTGAGACTCCGCAACTTGAAACTCCACAACTACAAACTCCGCTATTAAAAACTCCGCAACTAGAAACTCCGCAACTAGAAACTCCGCAACCTGAAACTCCAACCCTAGATACTCCACAACTGGAAACTCCACAACTAGATACTTCACAACTGGAAACTCCACAAATAGATTCTCCACAACTGGAAGCTCCACAACCAGAAACTCCACAACTAGAGACTCCAAAACTCGAAACTCCAGAACTAGAAACTCCACCACTAGAAAATCCACAACCAAAGACTCTGCAATTCCACAAGTAGAAACTCCACAACTGGAAACTCCACAACTAGATACTCTGCAACTAGAAACTCCATAACTAGAGACTCCACAACTTGAAACTCCACAACTAGAAACTCCACAACTAGAAACTCTGCAACTCGAGACTCCACAACTAGAAATTCCATATCTAGAAACTCCACAACTAAAAACTCCACAACTGAAAACTCCACAACTTGAGACTCCGCAACTTGAAACTTCACAACTAGAAACTCCGCTATTAAAAACTCCGCAACTAGAAACTCCACAACTTAAAACTCCACAACTAGATACTCCACAGCTGGAAACTTTACAACTAGATACTTCACAAATGGAAACTCCACATCTAGAGACTCCACAACTTGAAACTCCACAACTAGAGACTCTGCAACTGGAAACTCCACAACTAGAGAGTCCGCAACTCCACAACTATAAACTTCACAACTGAAAAATCCACAACTAGATACTCCACAACTAGAAACTCCACAACTATAGACTCCACAGCTTGAAACTCAGCACGTTTAAACTCCACAACTTAAGACTCCACAACTAGAAACTCCACAACTAGAAACTCCCCTACTAGAAACTCCGCAACAGGAGACTCTACAACTAGAAACTCCACAACTAAAAACTCCAAAACTAGAAACTCCACAACTGGAAACTCCACAACTAGAAACTCCACAACTACAAACTCCACAAATACAGACTCGGCAACTAGAAATTCCATATCTAGAAACTCCACAACTAGAAACAACAAAACTAGAGACTTCACAACTAGAAACTCAACAACTAGAAACTCCACAACTAAAAACTCCACAACTGGAAACTCCACAACTTGAGACTCCGCAAATTGAAACTTCACAACTGGAAACTCCACAACTTGAGACTCCGCAACTAGAAACTCCACAACTAGAGACTCCGCAACTCCAAAACTAGAAACTCCACAATTGGAAACTCCACAACTAGATACTCCGCAACTAGAAACTCCACAACTAGAGACTCCACAACTTGAAACTCCACAACTTTAAACTCCACAACTTGAGACTCCACAACTAGAAAATCCACAACTTGAAAATCCACAACTAGAAACTCCACAACCAGAAACTCCACAATTGGAAACTCCACAACTAGAAACTCCACAACTAGAAACTCTGCCACTAGGGACTCCACAACTAGAAACTCCACAACTAGAAACTCCACAACTAGAAACTCCACAACTACAAACTCCACAAATACAGACTCGGCTAAACAAATTTCATGTCTAAAAAGTCCACAACTAAAAACTTCACAACTGGAAACTCCACAACTAGAAACTCCACAACTAGAAACTCCACAACTAGAGACTCCGCAACTAGAAACTCCACAACCAGAGATTCTGCAACTAGAAATTCCGCAGCTAGAAACTCCACAACTCGAAACTCCACAACTGTAAACTCCACAACTAGACACTCCACAACTAGACACTCCACAACCAGAAACTCCACAACCAGAAACTCCACAACTAGAAACTCCACAACTAGAAACTCCACAACTAGAAACTCTGCAACTAAAGACTCCACAACTAGAAACTCCACAACTAGAAACTCCAGTACTAGAAACTCCACAACCAGAGACTCCCCAACTCCACAACTAGAAACTCCACAACATGAAACTCCACCTAGATACTCCACAACTAGAAACTCCACAACTAGAGACTCCACAACTGGAAACTCCAAGACTAGAGACTCTGCAACTAGAAACTTCACAACTAGAGACTCCGCAACTCCACAACTAGAAACTCCACAACTGAAAAATCCACAACTAGATACTCCACATCTAGAAAATCCACAACTATGGACTCAACAACTTGAAACTCCACAAGTTTAAACTCCACAACTTAAGACTCCACAACTAGAAACTCCACAACTGGAAACTCCACAACTAGAAACTCCGCAACTAGAAACTCCGCAACTAGAGACTCACCAATTAGAAACTCCACAACTAGATACTCCACAACTACAAACTCCACAAATACAGACTCGGCAACTAGAAATTCCATATCTAGAAACTCCACAACTAGAAACTCCACAACTAAAAACTCCACAACTGAAAACTCCTCAACTTGAGACTCCGCAACTTGAAACTTCACAACTAGAAACTCCGCTATTAAAAACTCCGCAACTAGAATCTCCACAACTAGAAACTCCACAACCTAAAACTCCACAACTAGATACTCCACAACTTTAAACTCCACAACTTGAGACTCCACAACTAGAAACTCCACAACTTGAAACTCCACAACTAGAAACTTCACAACCAGAAACTCCACAACTAGAAACTCCTCAACTAGAAACTCAACTCCACAACTAGAAACTCTGCCACTAGAGACTCCACAACTAGAAACTCCAAAACTAGAAACTCCACAACTACAAACTCTACAAGTAAAGACTCGGCTACAAGAAATTTCATGTCTAGAAAGTCCACAACTAAAAACTCCACAACTGGAAACTCCACAACTAAAAACTCAACAACTATAAACTCCACAGCATGAGACTCCGCAACTTGAAACTCCACATTTAAAAACTCCGCAAATAGAAACTCCACAACTAGGAACTTCACAACTAGAAACTCCACAACTAGAAACTCCACAACTCGAAACTCCACTACTAGATACTCCACAACTGGAAACTCCACTACTAGATACTCCACAACTGGAAACTCGACAACTAGAAACTCCACAACTAGAGACTCTGCAACTAGAAACTCCACAACTAGAGAGTCCGCAACTCCACAACTATAAACTTCACAACTGAAAAATCCACAACTAGATACTCCACAACTAGAAACTCCACAACTATAGACTCCACAACTTAAGACTCCACAACTAGAAACTCCACAACTTAAGACTCCACAACTAGAAACTCCACAACTAGAAACTCCCCTACTAGAAACTCCGCAACTAGAAACTCCGCAACAGGAGACTCTACAACTAGAAACTCCACAACTAAAAACTCCAAAACTAGAAACTCCACAACTGGAAACTCCACAACTAGAAACTCCACAACTTGAGACTCCGCAAATTGAAACTTCACAACTGGAAACTCCACAACTAGATACTCCACAACTGGAAACTCCACAACTAGAAACTCCACAACTAGACTCCACAACTTGAAACTCCACAACTTGAGACTCCGCAACTAGAAACTCCACAACTAGAGACTCCGCAACTCCAAAACTAGAAACTCCACAACTGGAAACTCCACAACTAGATACTCCGCAACTAGAAACTCCAGAACTAGAGACTCCACAACTTGAAACTCCACAACTTTAAACTCCACAACTTGAGACTCCACAACTAGAAACTCCACACCTCAAAACTCCACAACTGGAAACTCCACAATTAGAAACTCCACAACCAGAAACTCCACAACTAGAAGCTCCCCAACTAAAAACTCCACAACTGGAAACTCCACAACTAGAAACTCCACAACTAGAAACTCCACAACTAGAGACTCCGCAACTGGAAACTCCACAACCAGAGACTCTGCAACTAGAAACTCCGCAAATAGAAACTCCGCAGCTAGAAACTACACAACTAGAGACTCCACAACTAAAAACTCCACAACTAGAAACTCCACAACTAGAAACTCCACAACTTGAAACCTCACAACCTTAAGTTACGCAACTAGAAAATCCACAGCTAGAGATTCCGCAACTAGAAACTCCACAACTAGAAGCTCCAAAACTCGAAACTCCACAACTCGAAACTCCACAACTGGAAACTCCACAACTAGACACTCCACAACTAAAAACTCTTCAACTAGAAACTCCAAAACTAGAGACTCCACAACTAGAGAATCTACAACTAGAGACTTCAAACTAGAAACTCAACAACTAGAAACTTCAAAATTCAAAACTCTACTAGAAACTACACAACTGGAAACTCCACAACTAGACACTCCACAACTAGAAACTCCACAACTAGAGACTCTGCAACTATAAACTCCACAACTTGAAACTTCACAACTAGAAACTCCACAACTAGAAACTCTACAGCTAGAGACTCCTCAACTAGAGAATTAGCAACTAGAAACTCCAAAACTAGAGACTCTGCAACTAGAAACTCCGCAGCTAGAAACTCCACAACTAGAAACTCCACAACTAGAAACTCCACAACTAGAAACTCCACAACTCGAAACTCCACAACTCAAAACTACACAACTTGAAACTCCACAACTAGAGACTCCACAACTAGAAACTCCACAACTAGAAACTCCACAACTAGAAACTCCACAACTGGAAACTCCACAACTTGAGACTCCGCAACTTGAAACTCCACAACTACAAACTCCGCTATTAAAAACTCCGCAACTAGAAACTCCGCAACTAGAAACTCCGCAACCTGAAACTCCAACCCTAGATACTCCACAACTGGAAACTCCACAACTAGATACTTCACAACTGGAAACTCCACAAATAGATTCTCCACAACTGGAAGCTCCACAACCAGAAACTCCACAACTAGAGACTCCAAAACTCGAAACTCCACAACTAGAAACTCCACCACTAGAATATCCACAACCAAAGACTCTGCAATTCCACAACTAGAAACTCCACAACTGGAAACTCCACAACTAGATACTCTGCAACTAGAAACTCCATAACTAGAGACTCCACAACTTGAAACTCCACAACTAGAAACTCCACAACTAGAAACTCTGCAACTCGAGACTCCACAACTAGAAATTCCATATCTAGAAACTCCACAACTAAAAACTCCACAACTGAAATCTCCACAACTTGAGACTCCGCAACTTGAAACTTCACAACTAGAAACTCCGCTATTAAAAACACCGCAACTAGAAACTCCACAACTTAAAACTCCACAACTAGATACTCCACAGCTGGAAACTTTACAACTAGATACTTCACAAATGGAAACTCCACAACTAGATACTCCACAACTGGAAACTCCACAACTAGAGACTCCACAACTCGAAACTCCACAACTAGAAACTCCAGTACTAGAAACTCCACAACGAGACTCCCCAACTCCACAACTAGAAACTCCACAACATGAAACTCCAACTAGATACTCCACAACTAGAAACTCCACAACTAGAGGCTCCACAACTGGAAACTCCACAACTAGAGACTCTGCAACTAGAAACTTCACAACTAGAGACTCCGCAACTCCACAACTAGAAACTCCACAACTGAAAAATCCACAACTAGATACTCCACAACTAGAAAATCCACAACTACAAACTCCATAACTATAGACTCAACAACTTGAAACTCCACAAGTTTAAACTCCACAACTTAAGACTCCAAAACTAGAAACTCCACAACTGGAAACTCCACAACTAGAATTTTCGCAACTAGAATCTCCGCAACTAGAAACTCCGCAACTAGAGACTCACCAACTAGAACCTCCACAACTAGAAACTCCACAACTACAAACTCCACAAATACAGACTCGGCAACTAGAAATTCCATATCTAGAAACTCCACAACGAAAAACTGCACAACTAGAGGCTTCTCAACTAGAAACTCAACAACTAGAAACTCCACAACTAAAAACTCCACAACTGAAAACTCCACAACTTGAGACTCCGCAACATGAGACTTCACAACTAGAAACTCCGCTATTAAAAACTCCGCAACTAGAAACTCCACAACTAGAAACTCCACAACTTAAAACTCCACAACTAGATATTCCACAACTTTAAACTCCGCAACTTGAGACTCCACAACTAGAAACTCCACAACTTGAAAATCCACAACTAAAAACTCCTCAACCAGAAACTCCACAATTGGAAACTCCACAACTAGAAACTCCACAACTAGAAACTCTGCCACTAGGGACTCCACAACTAGAAACTCCAAAACTAGAAACTCCACAACTACAAACTCCACAAATAGAGACTCGGCTACAACAAATTTCATGTCTAAAAAGTCCACAACTAAAAACTTCACAACTGGAAACTCCACAACTAGAAACTCCACAACTAGAAACTCCACAACTAGAGACTCCGCAACTAGAAACTCCACAACCAGAGATTCTGCAACTAGAAATTCCGCAGCTAGAAACTCCACAACTCGAAACTCATCAACTGTAAACTCCACAACTAGACACTCCACAACTAGACACTCCACAACCAGAAACTCCACAACTAGAAACTCCACAACTAGAAACTCCACAACTAGAAACTCTGCAACTAGAGACTCCACAACTAGAAACTCCACAACTAGAAACTCCAGTACTAGAAACTCCACAACCAGAGACTCCCCAACTCCACAACTAGAAACTCCACAACATGAAACTCCACCTAGATACTCCACAACTAGAAACTCCACAACTAGAGACTCCACAACTGGAAACTCAACAACTAGAGACTCTGCAACTAGAAACTTCACAACTAGAGACTCCACAACTCCACAACTAGAAACTCTTAACTGAAAAATCCACAACTAGATACTCCACATCTAGAAAATCCACAACTAGAAAATCCACAACTATGGACTCAACAACTTGAAACTCCACAAGTTTAAACTCCACAACTTAAGACTCCACAACTAGAAACTCCACAACTGGAAACTCCACAACTAGAAACTCCGCAACTAGAAACTCCGCAACTAGAAACTCCGCAACTAGAGACTCACCAATTAGAAACTCCACAACTAGATACTCCACAACTACAAACTCCACAAATACAGACTCGGCAACTAGAAATTCCATATCTAGAAACTCCACAACTAGAAACTCCACAACTAAAAACTCCACAACTGAAAACTCCACAACTTGAGACTCCGCAACTTGAAACTTCACAACTAGAAACTCCGCTATTAAAAACTCCTCAACTAGAAACTCCACAACTTTAAACTCCACAACTTGAGACTCCACAACTAGAAACTCCACAACTTGAAACTCCACAACTAGAAACTTCACAACCAGAAACTCCACAACTAGAAACTCCTCAACTAGAAACTCCACAACTAGAAACTCTGCCACTAGAGACTCCACAACTAGAAACTCCACAACTAAAAACTCCACAACTACAAACTCCACAAATAGAGACTCGGCTACAAGAAATTTAATGTCTAGAAAGTCCACAACTAAAAACTTCACAACTGGAAACTCCACAACTAGAAACTCCACAACCAGAGACTCTGACACTAGAAACTCCGCAGCTAGAAACTCCACAACTCGAAACTCCACAACTGGAAACTCCACAACTAGACACTCCACAACTAGAAACTCTACAACCAGAAACTCCACAACTAGAAACTTCACAACTAGAAACTTCACAACTAGAGACTCCGCAACTAGAGACTCCACAGCTAGAAACTCCACAACTAGAAACTCCACAACCAGAGACTCTGCAATTCCACAGCTAGAAACTCCACAACTGCAAACTCCACAACTAGATACTCCGCAACTAGAAACTCCACAACTAGAGACTCCACAACTTGAAACTCCACAACTAGAAACTCCACAACTAGAAACTCTGCAACTAGAGACTCCACAACTAGAAACTCCACAACTAGAAACTCCACAACTACAAACTCTACAAATAAAGACTCGGCTACAAGAAATTTCATGTCTAGAAGGTCCACAACTAAAAACTCCACAACTGGAAACTCCACAACTAGAAACTCAACAACTAGAAACTCCACAACTAGAAACTCCACAACTCGAAACTCCACAACTGGAAACTCCACAACTAGACACTCCACAACTAGAAACTCCACAACCAGAAACTCCACAACTAGAAATTCCACAACTAGAAACTTCACAACTAGAGACTCCACAACTAGAGACTCCACAACAAGAAACTCCACAACTAGAAACTCCACAACCAGAGACTCTGCAATTCCACAACTAGAAACTCCACAACTAGATACTCCGCAACTAGAAACTCCGCAACTAGAAACTCCACAACCAGAGACTCTGCAACTAGAAACTCCGCAACTAGAAACTCCGCAGCTAGAAACTACACAACTAGAGACTCCACAACTAGAAACTTCACGACTAGAAAATCCACAACTAGACACTCCACAACTAAAAACTCTTCTACTAGAAACTCATAAACTAGAGACTCCACAACTAGAGAATCTACAACTAGAGACTTCAAACTAGAAACTCAACAACTAGAAACTCCACAACTAAAAACTCAACAACTAGAAACTCCACAGCATGAGACTCCGCAACTTGAAACTCCACACCTAGAAACTCCGCAACTAGAAACTCCACAACTAGGAACTCCGCAACTAGAAACTCCACAACTAGAAACTCCACAACTCGAAACTCCACTACTAGATACTCCACAACTGGAAACTCGACCACTAGAAACTCCACATCTAGAGACTCCACAACTAGATACTCCACAACTGGAAAATCCACAACTAGAAACTCCACAACTATAGACTCCACAGCTTGAAACTCCACACGTTTAAACTCCACAACTTAAAACTCCACAACTAGAAACTCCACAATTAGAAACTCCACAACCAGAAACTCCACAACTAGAAACTCCACAACTAAAAACTCCACAACTGGAAACTCCACAACTAGAAACTCCACAACTAGAAACTCCACAACTAGAGACTCCGCAACTAGAAACTCCACAACCAGAGACTCTGCAACTAGAAACTCCGCAACTAGAAACTCCGCAGCTAGAAACTACACAACTAGAGACTCCACAACTAGAAACTCCACAACTAGAAACTCCACAACTTGAAACCTCACAACCTTAAGTTACGCAACTAGAAAATCCACAGCTAGAGATTCCGCAACTAGAAACTCCACAACTAGAAACTCAACAACTCAAAAATGCACTAGAAGCTCCAAAACTCGAAACTCCACAACTCGAAACTCCACAACTTAAAACTCCACAACTAGATACTCCACAACTTTAAACTCCACAACTTGGGAATCCACAACTAGAAACTCCCCAACTTGAAACTCCACAACTAGAAACTCCACAACCAGAAACTCCACAACTAGAAACTCCACAACTAGAAACTCTGCCACTAGAGACTCCACAACTAGAAACTCGACAACTAGAAACTCCACAACCAGAGACTCTGCAAATAGAAGCTCCGCAGCTAGAAACTCCACAACTAGAAACTCCACAACTAGAAACTCCACAACTAGAAACTCTGCAACTAGAGACTCCACAACTAGAAACTCCACAACCAGAAACTCAATAACTAGAAACTCCACAACTAGAAACTTCACAACTAGAGACTCCGCAACTAGAGACTCCACAACTAGAAACTCCACAACTAGAAACTCCACAACCAGAGACTCTGCAATTCCACAACTAGAAACTCCACAACTGCAAACTCCACAACTAAATACTCCGCAACTAGAAACTCCACAACTAGAGACTCCACAACTTGAAACTCTGCAACTAGAGACTCCACAACTTGAAACTCCACAACTTGAAACTCCACAACTACAAACTCTACAAATATAGACTCGGCTACAAGAAATTTTATGTCTAGAAAGTCCA